>NW_024747147.1:0-38934 GCF_018991925.1 Homarus americanus
GTGTCCCTGGGAGTGCCAGAGGTGTACCTGGGAGGTCAGTTGTGTACCTGGGAGGTCAGGTGTGTACCAGCGAGTGTCAGGAGAGTACCTGGGAGCGTGTACCTGGGAGTGTCAGAGGTGTACCTGGGAGGTCAGAGGTGTACCTGGGAGCGTCAGAGGAGTACCTGGGGTGTCAGAGGTGTACCTGGGAGTGTCTGAGGTGTATCTGGGAGTGTCAGAGGAGTAGCTGGGAGGTCAGGGGTGTACCTGGGAGTGTCAGAGGAGTACCTGGAAGCGTCAGAGAGTACCTGGAGCGTCAGGAGTACCTCGGAGTGTCAGAGGTGTACCTGGGAGTGTCTGAGGTATCTGGGAGTGTCAGAGGTGAACCTGGAGGTCAGGGGTACCTGGGAGTGTCAGCGAGTACATGGGAATGTCAGCGTACCTGTGAGTGTCAGATGCTGGATGTACCTGGGAGTGTCATCTGTGTACCTGGGAGTGTCAGCGTTGTACCTGCGAGTGCCAGAGGTGTACCTGGGATTGTCAGGGGATGTACCTGGGAGTGTCAGCGGTACCTGGGAGATCATCGGTGTACCTGGGAGTGTCAGAGGTGTACCTGGGAGTGTCTGAGGTGTACCTGGGAGTGTCTGGAGAGTACCTGGAAGTGTCCGAGGTGTACACGGATTTGTCAGAGGTGTACCTGGCAGTGTCAGCGGTGTACCTGGGAGTGTCAGAAGTGTACCTGGGAG
Source organism: Homarus americanus (assembly GCF_018991925.1). Taxonomy (NCBI): domain Eukaryota; kingdom Metazoa; phylum Arthropoda; class Malacostraca; order Decapoda; family Nephropidae; genus Homarus; species Homarus americanus. The sequence continues at coordinate 726 of NW_024747147.1, forward strand.
TGTCAGAGGATACCTGGGAGTATCAGAGGTGTACCTGGGAGTGTCAGAGGTGTACCTGGGAGGTCAGGAGGTGTACCTGGGAGGTTCAAGGTGTACCTAGGAATGTCAGCGGTGTAACTGGGAGTGTCAGGTGGTGTACCTGGGAGTGTCAGAGGTACCTGGGAGTGTCTGAGGTACCTGGGAGGTCTGAGGTGCACTGGAAGTGTCTGGAGGTGTACTGAGTGTCAGAGGTGTACCTGCCGGTGTCAGGGCGGTGTACCTGGGAGCACAGCGGTACCTGGAGTGTCAGAGGTACACCTGGGAGTATCAGAGGTGTACCTGGGAGTGTCAGAAGTGTACCTGGGAGTGTCAGAGGTGAACCAGGTAGTGTCAGAGGAGTACCTGGGAGTGTCAGAGGTGTACCTGGGAGTATCGGAGGTGTACCTGGGAGTGCCAGAGATGTACCTGGGAGTGTCAGTGGCGTACCTGGGAGTGTCAGGTGTGTACCAGGAGTGTCAGAGGAGTACCTGGGAGTGTCAGAGGTACCAGGGAGCATCGAAATGGGAGTATCGGAGGTACCTGGGAGTGGGGAGGTGTACCTGGGAGTGTCAGAGGTGTACCTGGGAGTATCAGAGGTGTCCTGGGAGGTTAGGAAGTGTACCTGGGAGTGCTGGGAGGTGAACCAGGTGTGTCAGAGGAGTACCTGGGAGTGCAGAGGTGCCTGGGAGCACGGGAGGTGTACCTGGGAGTATCGGAGGTGTACCTGGGAGTGTCAGAGGTATACCTGGGAGTGTCTGAGGTGTACCTGGGAGTGTCAGAGGTGTACCTGGGAGTATCAGGGGTGTACCTGGAAGTGTCAGGGGTATACCAGTGAGTGTCAGATGTGTACCTGGGAGTATCTGAGGTGTACCTGCGAGTGTCAGAGGTGTACCTGGGAGTGTCAGGGGGTACCTGGAGGCTGAAGGTACCTGGGAGTGTCAGAGGTGTACCTGGAGTGTCAGGGATGTACCTGGGAGGTTGGGGCGGTGTATCTGGAGTATCAGTGGTGTACCTGGGAGGTCAGAGGTGTACCTGGGAGTGTCAGGGGTACCTGGGAGTGTCAGAGGTGTACCTGGGAGTGCCTGGGGTGTACCTGAGTGTCAGGGTACCTGGGAGTGTCAGAACATACCTGGGAGTATCAGAGGTGTACCTGAGTATCAGAGGTGTACCTGGAGTGTCAGAGGTGTACCTGGGAGTGTCAGAGGTGTACCTGGAGTGTCAGGTGTACCTGGAGTGTCTGAGGTACCTGGAGTGTCTGAGGTGTACCTGGAAGTGTCTGAGGTGTACATGGAGTGTCAGAGGTGAACCTGAGTGTCAGTGGCGTACCTGGGAGGCTGGGGCGGTGTACCTGGAGTGTCAGAGGTATACCTGGGAGGTATGTGGAGGTGTACCTGGGAGTATCAGAGGTGTACCTGGGAGTGTCAATGGTGTACCTGGAAGTGTCAGGGGTGTACCTGGGAGTTTCTGAGGTACCTGGGAGGCTGGGGCAGTACCTGGAGTGTCAGAGGTGTACCTGGGAGTGTCAGAGGATGCCTGGAGCAAGTTGGTGTGTACCAGGGAGAGCCGAGAGTACCTGGGAGGCCGGGGGGTGTACCTGGGAGTGTCAGAGGTACCTGGGAGGTCAGTGTACCTGGGAGCGTCAGAGAGTACCTGGGAGCCGAGGTGTACCTGGGAGGGTCTGTGTACATGGGTGCCAGAGGTGTGCCTGGCAGTGTGTGGCATGCCTGGGGAGTGTCAGCGGTGTGCCTGGGGAATGTCACAGGTATGCCTGGGGTATCAGAGGTGTGCCTGGGAGTATCAGGGGAGGTGTGCCTGGGGTGTCAATGAATTGTGCCTGGAGAGTGTCAGGGGTGTACCTGGGGTGTCAGTGTGCCTGGGGTGTCATGAGGTGTGCCTGGAAGTGTTTGAGTGTACCTGGGAGTGTTAGAGGTGTGCCTGGGAGTGTAAGAGGTGTGCCTCCAGGTGTCCCAGGGTGTAACTGGGGAGTGTCAGGTGTAATTGGGAGTGTCGGAGGGAGTAACTTTGAGTGTCTGAGGGGTGGCCTGGGGTGTCAAGGTGTGCCTGGGAGTGTCAAGGTGTGCCTGGGAATGTCAGAGGTGCAACTGGGGAGTGTCTGAGGTGTACCTGGGAGTGTGGTGTGCCTTGCAAGTGTCAGAGGTGTCCCTGGTGGTGCCAGAGTGTGCCTGGGGAGTGTGTGGTGTGGGAGTGTCAGGTGTGTGCCAGCGAGTGTCAGAGGGGTATACCTGGGAGTGTCAGAGGTGTACCTGGGGTGTCTGGGGTGTGCCTGGGGTGTCTGAGGAGTACTGGAGTGTCTGGGGTGTACGGATTTGTGAGTGTACATGGCAGTGTCGGCGGTGTGCCTGGGGTGTCAAGTGTACCTGGGGTGTCAGACTGTACCTGGGGTATCAGAGGTGTACCTGGGAGTGTCAGAGGTGTGCCTGGGGTGTCAGGGTGTGCCTGGGAGTGTCAGCGGTGTGCCTAGGAATGTCAGCGGTGTGACTGGGGTGTCAGCGGTGTACCTGGGAGTGTCAGAGGTGTGCCTGGGAGTGTCTGAGGTGTGCCTGGGGTGTCTGAGTGACCTGGAAGTGTCTGAGGTGTAGTGGACTGTCAGAGTGTACCTGCCAGTGTCAGCGGTGTACCTGGGAGTGTCAGCGGTGTACCTGGGAGTGTCAGAGGTACACCTGGGAGTATCAGAGGTGTGCCTGGGGTGTCAGAAGTGTACCTGGGAGTGTCAGAGGTGAACAGGTAGTGTCAGAGGGTACCTGGGGTGTCAGGGTGTGCCTGGGGTATCGGAGGTGCCTGGGGTGCCAGAGATGTACCTGGGAGTGTCAGTGGCGTGCCTGGGAGTGTCAGGTGTGTACCAGGGAGTGTCAGAGGAGTACCAGGAGTGTCAGAGGTGTACCAGGGAGTATCGGAGGTGTGCCTGGGAGTATCGGAGGTGTGCAAGTGTCAGAGGTGTACCTGGGAGTGTCAGGGGTGTACCTGGGAGTATCAGGGTGTACCTGGGGTGTCAGAAGTGTGCAAGGTGTCGGAGTGAACCAGGTAGTGTCAGAGGAGTGCAGGGTGTCAGAGGTGTGCCTGGGAGTATCGGAGGTGTGGGGTATCGGAGGTGTACCTGGGAGTGTCAGAGGTATGCAGGAGTGTCTGAGGTGTACCTGGGAGTGTCAGAGGTGTGCCTGGGAGTATCAGGGTGTGCCTGGAAGTGTCAGGGGTACATGAGTGTTGTGCCTGGGAGTATCTGAGGGTGTACCTGCAGTGTCAGAGGTGTGCGAGTGTCAGGGGTGTACCTGGGAGTGTCGGCGGTGTGCCTGCGAGTGTCAGAGGTGTGCCTGGGAGTGTCAGGGATGTACCTGGGGTGTCAGCGGTGTATCTGGGAGTATCAGTGGTGTACCTGGGGTGTCAGGGTGTGCCTGGGGTGTCAGGGGTGTGCCTGGGGTGTCAGTGGTGTACCTGGGAGTGTCAGCGGTGTACCTGGGAGTGTCAGCGGTGTACCTGGGAGTGTCAGGAAATATACCTGGGGTATCAGAGGTGTACCTGGGAGTATCAGAGTTGTACCTGGGGTGTCAGAGGTGTACCTGCAGAGTGTCAGAGGTGTACCTGGGAGTGTCAGGGGTGTACCTGGGGTGTCTGAGGTGTACCTGGGAGTGTCTGAGGTGTACCTGGATGTGTTGGAGGTGGCATGGAGTGTCGAGGTGAACCTGGCAGTGTTAGTGGCGTACCTGGGAGTGTCAGCGGTGTACCTGGTGTCAGAGGTATGCCTGGGGTATGTGAGGTGTACCTGGGAGTATCAGAGGTGTACTGGGAGTGTCAATGGTGTACCTGGAGTGTCAGAGGTGTACCTGGGAGTTTCTGAGGTGTACTGGGGTGTCAGAGGTGTGCCTGGGAGTGTCAGCGGTGTACTGGGGGTGTCAGAGGTATACCTGGTGTCAGGTGTGTACCAGCGAGTGTCAGAGGGTACCTGGGAGTGTCAGCGGTGTACCTGGGGTGTCAGGGGGTGTACCTGGGAGTGTCAGAGGTGTACCTGGGGCGTCAGAAGGGAGTACCTCGGGGTGTCAGAGGTGGCCTGGGAGTGTCTGAGGTGTCTGGGAGGAGTGTCAGAGGAGTAGCTGGGGAGTGTCAGGGGTGTACCTGGTAGTGTCAGAGGAGTACTGGAAGCGTCAGAGGAGTACCTGGGAGCGTCAAGGGTGCCTCAGGTGTCAGAGGTGTACCTGGGAGTGTCTGAGGTGTATCTGGGAGTGTCGGGGGTGTACCTGGGGTGTCAACGGTGTACATGGGGTGTCAGCGGTGTACCTGCAGTGTCTTCAGGGTGCCTGTGATTGTCACGGGGATGTACCCGGTGTCATCGGTGTGCCTGGGGAGTGTCAGCGTTGTACCTGCGAGGCGCAGAGGTGTACCTGGGAGTGTCAGGGGATGTACGCAGAATTGTGGCGGTGTACCTGGGAGTATCATCGGTGTACCTGGGAGTGTCAGAGGTGTACCTGGGGTGTCTGAGGTGTACCTGGGAGTGTCTGAGGTACCTCCAGAAGTGTCTGAGGTGTACAGTGTCAGAGGTGTACATGGCGGTGTCAGCTGATTGTGCCTGGGAGTGTCAGAGTGTGCCTGGGGTGTCAGACGTGGGGGTATCGGAGGTGTGCCTGGGGTGTCGGAGGTGTGCCTGGGGTGTCAGAGGGTGTGCCTGGGGTGTCAGAGGTGTGCCTGTGGTGTCAGCGGTGTACCTAGGGTGTCAGCGGTGTGGCTGGGAGTGGTGGCAGTGTGCCTGGGGGTGTCAGGGTGTGCCTGGGAGTGTCTGAAATTGTGCCTGGGGTGTCTGAGGTGCCTGGAAATTGTGCAGTGTAATTGGACTGTCAGTGTACCAGTGTCAGCGGTGTACCTGGGAGTGTCAGTGGTGTACCTGGGAGTGTCAGAGTACACCTTGGGTAATCAGGGTGTGCCTGGGGTGTCAGAAGTGTGTAGGGGTGTCAGGAGGTGAACCAGGTGGTGTCAGGAGGGAGTGCCTGGGAGTGTCAGAGGTGTGCTTGGAATTATCGGAGGTGTGCCTGGGGTGCCAGAGATGGCTGTGGGATTGTCGGTGTGGCGTGCCTGGGAGTTTCGGGTGTGTGTGCCAGGGGTGTCAGGGAGGGGTACTTAGGGTGTCAGGAGGTGTGCCTGGGAGTATCTGGAGGGTGTGCACTTAGGGGTGTCGGAGGGTGGCAGGAGTGTCAGAGGTGTACTGAGTGTCAGAGGTGCCTGGGAGTATCAGAAGTGTACCTGGGGTGTCAGAAGTGTGCCTGGGAATTGTCAGAGGTGAACCAGGTAGTGTTAAGAGGTGCCTGGGGTGTCAGAGGTGTGCCTGGGGTATCGGAGGTGTGGGGTATCGGTGTGCCTGGGGTGTCAGAGGTATGCCTGAGGTGTCTGAGGGTGTGCCTGGGTGTCAGAGGTGTGCCTGGGGGTATCAGGGGTGTGCCTGGAGTGTCAGGGGTATGCCAGTGGGTGTCAGATGTGTACCTGGGGAGTATCTGAGGTGTGCACTGCGAGTGTCAGAGGTGTGCCTGGGAGTGTCAGGGGTGCTTTGTCAGCGGTGTACTGCAGTATCAGAGGTGTACCTGGGGTGTCAGGGATGTACCTGGGAGTGTCAGCGGTGTATCTGGGAGTATCAGCGGTGTACTTGGGAGTGTCAGGAGGTGTACTGGGAGTGTCAGGGGTGTACCTGGGGCCTCGGCGGTGTGCCTGGGAGTGTCAGTGGTGTGCCTGGGGTGTTGGCGGTGTGCCTGGGGTGTCAGAGTATGCCTGGGAGTATCAGAGGTGTGCCTGGAGATATCAGGTTGTACCTGGGAGTGTCAGGAGGGTGTACCTGCAGGTGTCAGAGGTGTGCCTGGGAGTGTCAGGGGTGTGCCTGGGGTGTCTGGGGTGCCTTAGGGTGTCTGAGGTGTACCTGGATGTGTTTGCGGGTGTACATGGAGTGTCAGAGGTGTGCCTGGCAGTGTTGCTTGGCGTACTGGGAGTGTCACTTGGTGGCGCAGGAGTGTCAGAGGTATGCAGAATTATCAGAATTGTACCTGGGAGTATCAGAGGTGTACTGGGAGTGTCAATGGTGTACACAAAGTGTCAAATTGTACCTGGGGTGTATGAGGTGTGCCTGGGAGTGTCTGGGTGTGCCTGGAAGTGTCTGAGGTGTACCTGGGGTGTCGGAAGTGTGCCTGGGGTGTCAGGGGTGTGGCTGGGGTGTCGGAGGTGTAACTGGGGTGTCGGAGGAGTTGCTGGGATTGTCAGGGTGTACCTGGGAGTGTCAGGGGTGTGCCTGGGTGTCAGGGGTGTGCCTGGGAATGTCAGAGGTGCAGCTGGGGTGTCTGAGGTGTACCTGAGAGTGTCTGAGAGTGCCTGGGGAATGCAACCTGGAGTGGTCAAGTTGTACCTGGGGTAGAGAGTTTTGCAAATTGCCAGAGGTGTACCTGGGAGTGTCAGTGGTGTGCAAGAGTGTCAGGTGTGTACCAGGGAGTGTCAGAGGGAGTACTGGGAGTGTCAGCCGTGTACTGGGAGTGTCAGTGGTGTACCTGGGGTGGTAGAGGTGTGCCTGGGGCGTCAGGAGGGTACCTCGGGGTGTCAGGAGGTGTACTTGGGAGTGTCTGAGGTGTGTCTGGGAGTGTGTCAGAGGAGTAGCTGGGAGTGTCAGGGTGTACCTGGGGTTTCAGGAGGGTACCTGGGAGCGTGAGAGGAGTACCTGGGAGGAGTCAGGGTACCTCAGAGTGTCAGAAGGTGTAACTGGGAGTGTCACGAGGAATTGTATCTGGGGTGTCAGAGGTGTACCTGGGAGTGTCAGAAGTGAACCAGGGGTGTCGGAGAGGGAGTACCTGGGGTGTCAGAGGTGTATTTGAGAGTATCGGAGGTGTGGGAGTGTGGAGTTGTGCCTGGGGGTGTCAGGAGGTGTACCCTTGCGGTATCAGAGTTGCAGGAGTGTCTGAGGATGTGCCTGCGAGGTGTCAGGAAGGAGGTGTGCCTGGAGGGTCAGGGGTGTGCCTGGGGTGTCGGCGGTGTGCCTGGGAGTGGAGGTGTGGAATTGTAAGGATGTGCACATGAGATTATCAGGTTGTGCCTGGGGGTGTCGGGGTATGCTAGGGAGTGTTAGATGTGTACCTGGGAGTGTCTGGGGTGTACCTGCGAGTATCAGGGAATTGTACCTGCGAGGTGTCTGAAGATGTACCTGCGAAATTGTCAGAGGTGGCCTGGAAGGTCAGGGAATTGTACCTGGGAGTGTCAGCAATTGTACCTGGGAGTGTCAGAGGTACTGGGGAGTATAAGAGGTGGCCTGGGAGTATCAGAGTTGTGCCTGGGAGTGTCAGAGGTGTGCCTGGGAGTGTCAGAGGTGTGCCTGGGGTGTCAGGGGGTGAAGAGCCAAGGGTGTCGAGAGGGGTACTTGCAGGGGTGTCAAGGTGTGCCTCGGGTATCGAGGTGTGCCGCAAGGGTTTCGGAGGTGTGCCTGGGAGTGTCAGAGGTGTGCCTGGGGTGTCTGAGGTGTGCCTGGGGAGTGTCTGAGTGTACCTGGGAGTGTCAGGGGTGTACCTGGAAGTGTCAGTGGTGTGCCTGGGGAGTGTCAGAGGTGTACTGGGAGTGTCTGAGGTTTACCTGCAGTGTCAGAGGTTTTACCTGGGGTGTCAGGGGTGCCTGGGAGTGTCAGCGGTGTGCCTGGGAGTGTCAGCGGTGTACACAAGTGTCAGCGGTGTACCTGGGAGTGTCAGAGGTATGCCTGGGAGTATCAGAGGTGTGCCTGGGGAGTATCAAGAGTTGTACTGGGAGGTGTCAAAGGTGTGCCTGGGTGTCAGAGGTGTACCTGGGGAGTGTCTGAGGTGTGCCTGGGAGTGTCGGATGTGTTCCTGAGGTGTTGGGGTGTACCTGGAAGTGTCAGAGGAATTGTACGCAAGAATTGTCTGAGGTGTACCTACGTGTGTCAGAAGAGGTGTACCTGGGGTCTCAGGTGTACCTGTGAGTGTCAGAGGTGTGCCTGGGAGCGCCTGAGGTGTACCTGGGAGTGTCTGGGGTGTGCCTGGATGTGTTTGGGGTGTACATGCAGTGTCAGGTGTACCTGGCGATGTTGGCGTGCCTGGGGAGTGTCAGCGGTGTGCCTGGGAGTGTCACGGGCATGCCTGGGGAGTATCAGTGTACCAAGGGGTGTCAAGGAGGGTGTGCCTGGGGGTGTCAGTAGGGTGTGCCTGGAGGTGTCGGGGTGTGCCTGGGGAGTGTCTCAGGTGTACCTGGGAGTGTCTCAGGTGTACCTGGAAGTGTCTGGTGTACCTGGGGTATCAGAGGTGTACCTGGGAGTGTAAGAGGTGCCTCAGGTGTCAGAGGTGTAACTGGGAATTGTCGGAGGTGTGGCACAGGGTATCGGAGGTAGCTGGGAGTGTCTGAGGAGGTGTGCCTGGGGTGTCAGAGGTGTACCTGGGGGTGTCAAGGTGTACTGGGAATGTCAGGAAGGTGCAACTGGGAGGGTCAGAGTTGTACCTGGAATTGTCAGAGGTGTCCTGGGGTGCCAGAGGTGTACCTTGGTGTCAGTGGTGTACTGGGGTGTCAGGTGTGTACCAGCGAGGGTGTCAGAGGGTACCTGGGAGGGAGTCAGCGGTGTACCTGCAAGTGTCAGAGGTGTACCTGGGAGTGTCAGAGGAATTGTACCTGGGAGCGTCAGAGGAGTACCTCGGGTGTCAGAGGTGTACCTGGGAGTGTCTGAGAGGGTGTCTGGGAGTGTCAGAGGGGTAGCTGGGAGTGTCAGGGGTGTGCAGGGTGTCGGGAGGAGTGCCTGGGGCGTCTGAGGTGTGCAGTGTCAGAGGTGTACATGGCAGTGTCGGGTGTACCTGGGAGTGTCAAGTGGCCTGGGGTGTCAGACGTATGCCTGGGAGTATCAGGAGGTGTGCCTGGGTGTCAGAGGGTGTGTGCCTGGGTGTCAGAGGTGTGCCTGGAAGTGTCCAGCGGTGGTACCTAGGGTGTCAGCGGTGTAACTGGGAGTGTCAGCGGTGTACGCAAATTGTCAGAAGTGTACCTGGGAGTGTCTGAGGAGGTGTACCTGGGAGTGTCTGAGGTGCCTGGAAGTGTCTGAGGTGTAAGTGGACTGTCAGAGGTGTACCTGCCAGTGTCAGCAGTGTACCTGGGGTGTCAGCAGTGTACCTGGGAGTGTCAGAGGGTACACCTGGGAGGGAGTATCAGAGGTACCTGGGAGTGTCAGAAGTACCTGGAGTGTCAGGAGGTGAACCAGGTAGTGTCAGAGGAGTACCTGGGAGTGTCAGAGGTGTACCTGGGAGTATCGGAGGTGTACCTGGGAGTGCCAGAGATGTACCTGGGAGTGTCAGTGGCGTACTGGGAGAGGTCAGGTGTACCAGGGAGCGTCAGAGGAGACCTGGGAGTGTCAGAGGTGTACCTGGGAGTACGGAGGTGTACCTGGGAGTATCGGAGGTGTACCTGGGAGTGTCAGAGGTACCTGGGAGTGTCAGAGGTGTACCTGGGAGTATCAGAGGTACCGGAGTGTCAGAAGTGTACCTGGGAGTGTCAGGAGGTGAACCAGGTAGTGTCAGAGGAGCACCTGGGAGTGTCAGAGGTGTACCTGGGAGTACGGAGGTGTACCTGGAGATCGTAGGTGTACCTGGGAGTGTCAGAGGTATACCTGGGAGTGTCAGAGGTACCTGGGAGTATCAGGGTGTACCTGGGAGTGTCAGAGGAGTACCTGGGAGCAGTCAGAGTGAGTACCTCGGGGTGTCAAAGGCCTGGGAGTGTCTGAGGTGTATCTGGGAATGTCAGAGGTGAACCTGGGAGGTCAGGGATGTACCTGGGAGTGTCAACGGTGTACATGGGAGGTTGGGCGGTGTACCTGGGAGTGTCAGAGGTACCGGGAGTGTCAGGGGTACCTGGGAGTGTCATCAGTGTACCTGGAGGTAGCGATGTACCTGCGAGTGCCAGAGGTGTACCTGGGAGTGTCAGGGATGTACCTGGGAGTCAGGTGTACCTGGGAGTATCATCGGTAACTGGGAGTGTCAGAGGTGTACCTGGGAGTGTCTGAGGACCTGGAGTGTCTGAGGAGTACCTGGAAGTGTCTGGAGGTGCACACGGAGTGTCAGAGGTGTACATGGCAGTGTCAGCGGTGTACCTGGGAGTGTCAGAAGTGTACCTGGGAGTGTCAGACGTATACCTGGGAGCATCAGAGGTGTACCTGGGAGTGTCAGAGGTGTACCTGGGAGTGTCAGAGGTGTACCTGGAAGGCAGTGTACCAGGGAGTGTCGGGCGGTGTAACTGGGAGTGTCAGCGGTGTACCTGGGAGTGTCAGAGGTGTACCTGGGAGTGTCTGAGGTGTACCTGGGAGTGTCTGAGGTGCACCTGGAAGTGTCTGAGGTGTAAGTGGACTGTCAGAGGTGTACCTGCCAGTGTCACGGTGTACCTGGGAGTGTCAGCGGTGTACCTGAGTGTCAGAGGCACACCTGGGAGCATCAGAGGTGTACCTGGGAGTGTCAGAAGTGTACCTGGGAGTGTCAGAGGTGAACCAGGTAGTGTCAGAGGAGTACCTGGAGGCTGAGGAGGTACCTGGGAGTAATGGAGGTGTACCTGGGAGTGCCAGAGATGTACCTGGGAGTGTCAGTGGCGTACCTGGGAGTGTCAGGTGTGTACCAGGGAGGTCAGAGGAGTACCTGGGAGTGTCAGAGGTGTACCTGGGAGCTGGAGGTGTACCTGGGAGCACCGGAGGTGTACCTGGGAGCTCAGAGGTGTACCTGGCTGGGAGGTGTACCTGGGAGTCAGAGGTGTACCTGGGAGTGTCGAAGTGTACCGGGAGTGTCAGAGGAACCAGGTAGTGTCAGAGAGCCTGGAGTGTCAGAGGTACCTGGGAGCACGGGAGGTGTACCTGGGAGTATCGTGTGTACCTGGGAGTGTCAGAGGTATACCTGGGAGTGTCAGGAGGTACCTGGGAGTATCAGGGTGTACCTGGAAGTGTCAGGGTATACCAGTGAGTGTCAGATATACCGGAGTATCTGAGGTGTACCTGCGAGTGTCAGGGGTGTATTGGGAGTGTCAGCTGTACCTCGGGAGTGTCTGATGTGTACCTGGGAGTGTCGGAGGAGTACCATGGAGTGTCAGACGAGTGCCACGGAGTGTCAGAGGAGTACCTGGGAGTGTCATAGGTGTACCTGGGAGTGTCAGAGTTGTACCTGGGAGTGTCAGAGGTGTACCAGGGAGTGTCAGAGGTGTACCTAGGAGTGTCTGAGGTGTACCTGAGAGTGTCTGAGGTGTACCTGGGAGTGTCAGAGGTATACCTGGGAGTGTCAGAGGTGTACCTGGGAGTGTCAGAGGTGTACCTAGGAGTGTCTGAGGTGTACCTGAGAGTGTCTGAGGTGTACGTGGCAGTGTCTGAGGTGTACCTGGCAGTGTCTGAGGTGTACCTGGCAGTGTCTGAGGTGTACATGGCAGTGTCAGACGTGCACCTGGGAGTGTCTGAGGTGCACCTGGCGAGTGCCTGAGGTGTAGCTGGGAGTGTCTGTGGTGTACCTGGGAGTGTTGAGGTGTACCTAGGAGTGTCAGTGGTGTACCGAAGAGTGTCGGAGGTGTACCTGGGAGTATCGGGTGTGCCTGGGGAGTGTCTGAGGTGTGCCTGGCAGTGTCAGCAGTGTACCTGGGGAGTGTCAGTGGTGTGCCTGGGAATGTCAGATGTATACCTGGGAGTGTCAGATTTGTTCCTGGGAGTGTCTGGGGTGTACCTGGGAGTGTCAGGTGTGGGGAGTGTCAGGAGGTGTACCTGGGGAGTGTCAGGGGTGTACCTGGGAGTGTCAGAGGTGTGCCTGGGGTGTCAGGGAATTGTACCTGGGGTGTCGGAGGTGTGCACAGAATGTCTGAGGTGTACCTGGGCGTGTCAGATGTACCAGGGAGTGTCAGTGGAGTACCTGGGAGTGTCATTGGTGTACATGGGAGCGTCAGTAGTGTTCCTGGGAGTGTCAAAGGTGTACCTGGGAGTGTCAGAGGTGTACTTGGGAGTGTCTGAGGTGTACCAGGAAGGGTCAGAGGTGTGCCTGGGAGTGTCAGAGGTGTACCTGGGTGTGTCAGGGTTGCACCTGGAAGTGTCTGAGGTGTACCTGGGAGTGTATGAGGTTTATTTGGGAGTGTCTGAGGTGTACCTGGGAGTGACTGAGGGGTAACTGGGAGTGTCAGAGGAGTATCATAGAGTGTCAGACGTGTACCTGGGAGTGTCTGAGGTGTACCTGGGAATGTCTGAGGTGTACATTGCAGTGTCTGTGGTGTACCTGGGAGTGTCAGGGGTGTACTTGGGAGGGTCAGGGGTGTACCTTGGAGGGTCAGAGGTGTACCTGGGAGTGCCAGAGGTGTACCTGGGAGTGTCAGGGGTGTACCTGGGAGTGTCGGAGGTGTACCTTGGAGTGTCTGAGGTGTACCTGGGAGTGTCAGATGTACCAGGGAGTGTCAGTGGAGTACCTGAAAGTGTCATTGGTGTACCTGGGAGCGTCAGTGGTGTACCTGGGAGTGTCAGAGGTGTACCTGGGAGTGTCTGAGATATACCTGGGAGTGTCAGAGGTGTACCTGAGAGTGTCAGAGGTGTTCCTGGTAGTGTCGAAGTTGTACCCGGGAGTGTCGGAGGTGTACCTGGAAGTGTCAGATGTACCATGGAGTGTCAGAGGAGTACCACGGAGTGTCAGAGGAGTACCACGGAGTGTCAGAGAGTACTACGGAGGTCAGAGGAGGTTGCAGGTGTACCTGGGAGTGTCAGAGGTGTACCTGGGAGTGTTCAAGGTGCACCTGGGAGTTTCAAAGGTGTACCTGGGAGAAACTGAGGCACCTTGGAGTGTCAGGGGTGCACCTGGGAGTGTCAGTGTTGTACCTGGGAGTGTCTGAGGTGTACATGGGAGTGTCTGAGGTGTACCTGGGAGTGTCAGAGGAGTACCTGGGAGCCTGAGGTGTACCTGGGAGTGTCTGAGGTGTACCTGAGTGTTTGAGGTGTACATGCAGGTCAGAGGTGTACCTGGGAGTGTCAGCAGCGTACCTGGGAGGTGTCAGCGGTGTACCTGGGAGTGTCACAGGTATACCTGGGAGTATCAGAGGTGTACCTGGGAGGCAGTGGTGTACCTGGAGTCAATGGTGTACCTGGGAGTGTCAGAGGTGTACCTGGGAGTGTCTCAGGTGTACTTGGGAGGTCTGAGGTGTTCCTGGAAGTGTCTGAGGTGTAATTGGAGTGTCAGAGGTGTACCTGCCAGTGTCAGCGGTGTACCTGGGAGGCCAGCGGTACCTTGAATGAGGTACACCTGGGAGCATCAGAGGTGTACCTGGAGTGTCAGCGGTACCTGGAGGTCAGAGGTGTACCTGGGAGTGCCAGAGGTGTACCTGGGAGGTCAGGTGGTGCACCTGGGAGTGTCAGGTGTACCAGGGAGTGTCAGAGGAGTACCTGGGAGAGCTCGGGTGTACTTGGGAGAATGGAGGTGTACCTGGGAGATCGGAGGTGTACCTGGGAGTGTCTGAGGTGCACCTGGAAGTGTCTGAGGTAGCGACCGAGGTGTACCTGCCAGGTCAGCGGTGTACCTGGGAGTGTCAGAGGTGTACCTGGGAGTGTCAGAGGTGTACCTGGGAGTGTCAAAGGTGTACCTGGGAATGTCAGAGGTGCAACTGGGAGTGTCTGAGGTGTACCTGGGAGTGTCTGAGGTGTACCTGGGAGTGTCTGAGGTGTACCTGGGAGTGTCAGAGTTGTACCTGGGAGTGTCAGAGGTGTCCCTGGGAGTGCCAGAGGTGTACCTGGGAGTGTCAGTTGTGTACCTGGGAGTGTCAGGTGTGTACCAGCAATGTCAGAGGAGGGAGTGTCAGCGGTGTACCTGGGAGGTCAGAAGCTACCTGGGAGGTCAGATCGCATACCTGGGAGTATCAGAGGTGTACCTGGGAGTGTCAGAGGTGTACCTGGGAGTGTCAGAGGTGTACCTGAAGTGTCAGCGGTGTAACCTGGGAGGTCAGCGGTGTAACCGGGAGGTCAGCGGTGTACCTGGGAGGTCAGAGGTGTACCTGGGAGGTCTGAGGTGTACCTGGGAGTGTCTGAGGTGCACCTGGAAAGGTGTGAAGTGGACTGTCAGGTGTACCTGCCAGTGTCGGCAGTGTACCTGGGGTGTCAGCGGTGTGCACTGGGAGTGTCAGAGGTACACTGGGAATTATCAGAAGTGTACCTAGAGTGTCAAGGTAGACAAAAAGGTAGTGTCAGAAAGGTACCTGGGGGAGTGTCAGAGGTGTACTGGGAATTATCAGGAGGTGTACCTGGGAGTATCGAAGTGTAACTTAGAGTGCCAAAGATGAAAGCACTGGGTGTCAGTGGCGTACCTGGGGAGTGTCAGGTGTGTGCAGGGAGCGTCCAGAGGTACCTGGGAGTGTCAGAGGTGTACCTGGGAATTATCAGGTGGCCTGGGAGTATCCCGGAGAGTGTGCCTGGGAGTGTCAGAGGTGTGCACAAGTGTCAGGGGTGTACCTGGGGTATCAGAGGTGTGCATAAGTGTCCAAGTGTGCCTGGGAGTGTCAGGGGAGTGAACCAGGTAGTGTCAGAACCTGGGGTGTCAGAGGTGTACCTGGGAGTATCGGAGGTGTGCCTGGGGTATCGTGGAGTGTGTACCTGGGAGTGTCAGAGGCTATACCTGGGAGTGTCCAGAGAGTGTACCTGGGGAGTATCAGGGGTGTACCTGGAGTGTCAGAGGAGTGCCTGGGAGGCGTCCAGGAGTGCCTCAAGGGTGTCCAAGGTGTACCTGGGAGTGTCTGTGAGGTGTGCTCTGGGAATGTCAGAGGTGAACCTGGGAGTGTCAGGGGTGTGCCTGGAGTGTGCGGTGGCATGGGGAGTGTCAGCGGGGTGTACTGCAGTCCAGAGGTGTGCCTGGGAGTGTCAGGGATGTGCCTGGGAGTGTCCAGCCGGTGTGCCTGGGGTATCATCGGTGTGGCACAAGTGTCAGAGAGTGTGTGCCTAAGAGGTGTCTGCAAGGGAGTGTGCCATAAGGAGTCTCTGAGGTGCCTGGGAAGTGTCAGAGGTGTACAGGTGTCAGGGGTGGCTATGGCAGTGTCAGCGGTGTGCCTGGGAGTGTCCCAGGGAGTGTGCCTGGGGAGTGTCAGACGTATACCTGGGGAGTGTCAGGGGTGTACCTGGGAGTGTCAGAGAGGTGTGTGTGCCTGGAGTGTGGAAGGTGTGCCTGGGGGAGTGTCAGCAGTGTACCTAAAGTGTCAGTGTGAACTGGGAGTAATCAGCAGTGTGTACCTGGGGTCAGAGTGTGCCTGGGGAGTGTCTGGGAGTGTGCCTGGGGTGTCTGAAGTGCACCTGGAAGTGTCTGAGGTGTAGAGTGAGGACTGTCAGGTGTACCTGCCAGTGTCAGCAGTGTGCCTGGAGTGTCCAGCCGGGGTGGCACCAGGAGTGTCAGAGGCACACCTGGAGTATCCCAGAGATGTGCACCAAGTGTCCAGAAGTGTGTGCACCAGGAATGTCAGAGAACAGGTAGTGTCAGAAGGAGTGCCTCTGGGGTGTCAGGGTGTGCCTGGAATTATCGAGTGTGCCTGGGGTGCCAGAGATGTGCCTGGGGAGTGTCAGTGGCGTGCACCTGGGGTGTCAGGTGTGTGTGCCAGGGAGTGTCAGAGGGTACAGGTGTGGGGTGTGCCTGGGGAGGGTATCAGGTGTACCTGGGAGTATCAGGTGTACCTGGGAGTGTCAGAGGTAACAAGTGTCAGAGAATTGTACCTAGAATTATCAGAGGTGTGCCTAAGATGAGAAGTGTACCTGGGAGTGTCAGAGATTAGACAGGTAGTGTCAGAGGTGCCTGGGGAGTGTCAGAGGTGTACTGGGAGTATCGGAGTGTACACCAAGGAGTATCATTAGAGTGTACTAGAGTGTCAGAGTATACCTGGGGAGTGTCAGAGACAGCACACAGGAGTATCAAGGGTGTGGCACCTGGAGAGAGTGTCAGGGAGTATGCAGTGAGTGTCAGGAGTATGTTCTGGAGTATCCACAAGGTGGCCTGCAGTGTCAGGGGTGTATTAGGGAGTGTCAGCAGTGTACCTGCAGTGTCAGAGGTGTGCAAGTGTCAGGATGTACCTGGGAGTGATCAGCAGTGTATTCTGGGAGTATCCAGTGGTGTGCCTGGGAGTGTCAGAGTGTGCCTGTGGGGAGTGTGGGGGTGCCTGGGGGTGTGTCTGGGGGTGTACATGGAGTGTCAGGGAATGTACCTGGCAGTGTCAGCGTGTGCCTGGGGAGTGTCAGCAAGTGCCTAGGGAGTGTCAGAGGAGCTATGCCTGGAGTGTCAGAGAATGTGCCTGGGGTGTCAGAGGTGTGCCCTGGGGTGTCAGGGAGTGTGCCTGGGAGTGTCTGAGGTGTTGTACCCACAGAGCCAGGTGTACCTGGAGGCTGCAGTGGTGTACCTGGAGTGTCAGAGGCACACCTGGGAGTATCAGAGGTGTACCTGGGAGGGTTGGGCGGTGTACCTGGGAGTGTCAGAGGTGTACCTGGGAGTGCCAGAGGTGTACCTGGGAGTGTTGGGTGGTGTACCTGGGAGTGTCAGGTGTACCAGGGAGTGTCAGAGGAGTACCTGGGAGAGTCAGAGGTACTTGGATTATCGGAGGTACCTGGGAGCATCGGAGGTGTACCTGGGAGTGTCAGAGGTGTACCTGGGAGTGTCAGAGGTACCTGGGAGCATCAGAGGTGTACCTGGGAGTGTCAGAAGGTACCTGGGAGCAGAGGTGAACCAGGAGTGTCAGAGGAGTACCTGGGAGGTCAGAGGTACCTTGGAGTATCGGAGGTGTACCTGGGAGTATCGGAGGTACCTGGGAGTGTCAGAGGTATACCCGGAGTGTCTGAGGTGTACCTGGGAGTGTCAGAGGTGTACCTGGGAGTATCAGGTGTACCCGGGAAGTGTAGGGGTATACCAGCGAGTGTCAGATGTGTACCTGGGAGTATCTGAGGTGTACCTACGAGTGTCAGAGGTACCTGGGAGTATCAGGGGTGTACCTGGAAGTGTCAGCGGTGTACCTGCGAGTGTCAGAGGTACCTGGGAGTGTCAGGGGTGTACCTGGGAGTGTCAGCGGTGTACCTGGGATTGTCAGTGTGTACCTGGGAGTGCTCAGCGGTGTACCTGGGAGTGTCAGAAGTATACCTGGGAGAGTATCAGAGGTGTACCTGGGACCATCAGAGTTGTACCTGGGAGTGTCAGAGGTGTACCTGAGAGTGTCAGAGGTGTACCTGGGAGTGTCAGGGGTGTACCTGGGAGTGTCTGAGGTGTGCCTGGGAGTGTCCGAGGTGTACCTGGATGTGTTTGCGGTACATGGAGTGTCAGAGGTACCTGGCAGTGTTAGCGGCGTACCTGGGAGTGTCACCGGTGTACCTGGGAGTGTCAGAGGTATACCTGGGAGCATCAGGAGGTACCTGGGAGCACGAGGTGTACCTGGGAGTGTCAATGGTGTACCTGGAAGTGTCAGGGGTGTACCTGGGAGTGTATGAGGTACCTGGGAGTGTCTGAGGTGTACCTGGAAGTGTCTGAGGTGTACCGGAGTGTCAGAGGTGTACCTGAAGTGTCAGGTGTACCTGGGAGGTTGGGGGTGTAACTGGGAGTGTCGGAGGTGTAACTAGAGTGTCGGAGGAGCATGGGATTGTCTGAGGTGTAACTGGGAGTGTCAGAGGTGTACCTGGGTGTGTCAGGGTACCTGGGAATGGCAGAGGTGCAACTGGGAGTGTCTGAGGTGTACCTGAGAGGCCTGAGGTGTACCTGGGAGTGTCTGACGTACCTGGGAGTGTGCAGTGTTGTACCGGGAGGTCAGAGGTTTACCTGGGAGTGCCAGAGGTGTACCTGGGAGTGTCGTGGTGTACCTGGGAGTGTCAGGTGTACCAGGGAGGTCAGGGGAGACCTGGGAGGCTGGGGCGGGTACCTGGGAGGTCAGTGGTACCTGGGAGTGTCAGAGATGTACCTGGGAGCGTCAGAGGAGTAGGGAGTGTCAGGTGTACCTGGGAGTGTCAGAGGAGGCCTGAGCGTGAGAGGAGTACCTGGGAGAGTCAAAGGAGTACCTCAGAGTGTCAGAGGTGTAACTGGGAATGTCTGAGGTGTATCTGGGAGTGTCGAGGTGTACCTGGGAGTGTCAGAGGAACCAGGAGTGTCAGAGGAGTACCTGGGAGCGTCAGAGGTGTATCTGAGAGTATCGGAGGTTACCTGGGAGTATGAGAGGTACCTGGGAGTGTCAGAGGTGTACCTGGGAGCGTCTGGAGGTGTACCGAAGGTCAGAGGTGTATCTGAGTATCAGGGGTGTACCTGGAAGTGTCAGGGGTATACTAGGAGTGTTAGATGTACCTGGGAGTGTCTGGAGGTGTACCTGGGAGTATCAGAGGTGTACCTGAGAGGTTCGAGATGTACCTGGTGAGTGTCAGAGGTGTACCTGGAAGGTCAGGGGTGTACCTGGGAGTGTCTGCAGCCCGGGAGTGTGAGGTAAACAGGAGTGTCAGAGGAGTACCGGAGGTCAAAGGTGTACTTGAGTATCAGAGGTGTACCTGGGAGTTTCTGGAGGTGTACCTGGGAGTGTCAGAGGCCTGGGAGTGTCTGAGGTGTACCTGGGAGTGTCAGAGGTGTACCTGGGAGTGTCAGGGTGTACCTGGAAGTGTCAGTGGTGTACCTGGGAGCGTCAGAGGTACCTGGGAGTGTCTGAGGTTTAACCGAGAGTGTCAGAGGTGTACCTGGGAGTGTCACGGTGTACCTGGGAGTGTCAGAGGTGTACCTGGGAGTGTCTGAGGTACCTGGGAGGTCGGATGTGCCCTGAGAGTGTTGGGTACCTGGAAGTGTCAGAGGTGTACCTGGGAGTGTCTGAGGTACCTACGTGTGTCAGAGGTACTTGGGAGTCTCAGTGGTGTACCTGTGAGTGTCAGAGGTGTACCGGGAGCGCCTGAGGTGTACCTGGGAGTGTCTGAGGTGTACCTGGATGTGTTTGAGGTGTACATGCAGGTCAGAGGTGTACCTGGCAGTGTTACAGCGTACCTGGGAGTGTCAAGGTGTACCGGAGTGTCACAGGAATACCTGGGAGTATCAGAGGTGTACCTGGGAGTGTCAGTGGTGTACCTGGGAGTGTCAATGGTGTGACCTGGGAGTGTCAGGGGTGTACCTGGGAGTGTCTCAGGTGTACCTGGAGTGTCTGAGGTGTACCTGGAAGTGTCTGAGGTGTACCTGGAGTGTCAGAGGTGTACCTGCCAGTGTCAGCGGTGTACCTGGGAGTGTCAAGTGGTACCTGGGAGGTCAGAGGCACACCTGGGAGTATCAGAGGTACCTGGGAGTGTCAGCGGTGTACCTGGGAGGTCAGAGGTGTACCTGGGAGTGCCAGAGGTGTACCTGGGAGTGTCAGTGGTGTACCTGGGAGGTCAGGTGTGGTACCAGAGAGGTCAGAGAGTACCTGGGAGAGTCAGAGGTACTTGGGAGTATCGGAGGTGTACCTGGGAGTATCGGAGGTGTACCTGGAAGTGTCAGAGGTGTACCTGAGTGTCAGAGGTACCTGGGAGTATCAGAGGTGTACCTGGGAGTGTCGAAGTGTACCTGGGAGAGTCAGAGGTGAACCAGGTAGTGTCAGAGTACCTGGGAGGTCAGAGGTGTACCTTGGAGTATCGGAGGTGTACCTGGGAGTACCGGAGGTGTACCTGGGAGTGTCAGAGGCATACCTGGGAGTGTCTGAGGTGTACCCGGAGTGTCAGAGGTGTACCTGGGAGTATCAGGGGTGTACCTGGAAGTGTCAGTATACCAGTGAGTGTCTGGTGTGTACCTGGGAGTATCTGAGGTGCACTTGCGAGTGTCAGAGGTGTACCTGGGAGTGTCAGGGGTGTACCTGGGAGGTCAGCGGTGTACCTGTGAGTGTCAGAGGTGACCTGGGAGTGTCAGGATACCTGGGAGTGTCAGCGGTATTCTGGGAGTATCAGCGGTGTACCTGGGAGTGTCAGAGGTACCTGGGAGAAGTCTGAGGTGTACCTGGGAGGTCTGAGGTACATGGAGTGTGAGTACCTGGCAGTGTCAAGGTACCTGGGAGTGTCGGCGGTGTACGAGGAGTGCTGGGAGGTATACCTGGGAGTATCAGAGGTGTACCTGGGAGTGTCAGAGGTGTACCTGGGAGTGTCAGAGGTGTACCTGGGAGAGTTCAGGTGTACCTGTGAGTGTCAGAGGTACCTGGGAGTGTCAGGGGTACCTGGGAGCGCTGGGGTGTACCTAGAGTGTCATGGTGTACCCAGAGTGTCAGAGGTGTACCTGGGAGTATCTCAGGTGTACCTGGGAGTGTCTGATGTGTACCTGGAAGTGTCTGAGGTACTGAGTGTCAGAGGTGTACCTGCCAGTGTCGGCGGTGTACCTGGGAGAGTCAGCGGTGTACCTGGGAGGTCAGAGGCCACCTGGGAGTATCAGAGGTGTACATGGGAGTGTCAGCGGTGTACCTGGGAGTGTCAAGAGGTGTACCTGGGAGCAGCAGAGGTGTACCTGGGAGTGTCAGAGGTGTACCTAGGAGTGTCAGGAGGTGTACCTGGGAGTGTCTGAGGCACCGGAGTGTCAGAGGTAAATGGGAGGTCAGGAGGTGTACCTGGGAGTGTCAGGTGTGTACCAGGAGTGTCAGGAGAGTACCTGGGAGAGTCAGAGGTGTACTTGGGAGCATCGGAGGTGTACCTGGGAGTATCGGAGGTGTACCTGGGAGTGTCAGAGGTGTACCTGGGAGGAGCAGAGGTACCTGGGAGCATCAGAGGTGTACCTGGGAGTGTCAGAAGTGTACCTGGGAGTCAGGAGGGTGAACCAGGTAGTGTCAGAGAGTACCTGGGAGGTCAGAGGTGTACCTTGGAGTATCGGAGGTGTACCTGGGGTGTCGGAGGTGTACCTGGGAGTGTCAGAGTATACCTGGGAGTGTCTGAGGTGTACCTGGGAGTGTCAGAGGTGTACCTGGGAGTATCAGGGGTACCTGAGTATCAGGGGGTATACCAGTGAGTGTCAGGTGCCTGGGAGTATCTGAGGCACTTCAGAGTGTCAGAGGTGTACCTGGGAGTGTCAGGGGTGTACTTGGGAGTCAGCGGTACCCAGTGAGTGTCAGAGGTACCTGGGAGTGTCAGGATGTACCTGGGAGCAGTGGTGGTTTCTGGGAGATCATGGTACCTGGGAGTGTCAGAGGTGTACCTGGGAGGTGTCTGAGGTGTACCTGGGAGTGTCTGAGGTGTAACATGGAGTGCAGAGGTGTACCTGGCAGTGTCATGGTGTACCTGGGAGTGTCAGGGGTACCTAGGAGTGTCAGGAGGTATACCCGGGGAGTATCAGAGGTGTACCTGGGAGTGTCGGAGGTGTACCCAGGGAGGTCAGAGGTACCTGGGAGTGTCTGAGGTACCTGTGAGTGTCAGAGGTGTACCTGGGAGTGTCAGGGGTGTACCTGGGAGTGTCAGTGGTGTACCCAGGGAGTGTCACGGTGTACCAGGGAGTGTCAGAGGTGTACCTGGGAGATCTGAGGTGTACCTGGGAGTGTCTGAGTGCCTGGAAGTGTCTGAGGTGTACTGGAGTGTCAGAGGTGTACCTGCCAGTGGCGGTGTACCTGGGAGTGTCAGCGGTGTACCTGAGTGTCAGGAGGCACACCTGGGAGTATCAGAGGTGTACCTGGGAGTGTCAAGCGGTGTACCTGGGAGTGTCAGAGGTACCTGGGAGTGCCAGAGGTGTACCTGGGAGTGTCAGTGGTGTACCTGGGAGCATCAGGTGTACCAGGGAGGTCAGAGGAGTACCTGGGAGGTCAGAGGTGTACCTGGGAGTATCGGAGGTGTACCTGGGAGCATCGGAGGTGTACCCTGAGTGTCAGAGGTGTACCTGGGAGTGTCAGAGGTGTACCTGGGAGTATCAGAGGTGTACCTGGGAGTCTAGAAGGTACCTGGGAGGTCAGAGGTGAACCAGGTAGTGTCAGAGGAGTACCTGGGAGTGTCAGAGGTGTACCTTGGAGATCGGAGGTGTACCTGGGAGTATCGAGGTGTACCTGGGAGTGTCAGAGGCATACCTGGGAGTGTCTGAGGTGCACTTGGGAGTGTCAGAGGCCTGGGAGTGTCAGGGTGTACCTGGAAGTGTCAGGGTATACCAGCGAGTGTCAGATGTGTACCTGGGAGTATCTGAGGTGTACCTACGAGTGTCAGAGGTGTACCTGGGAGTATCAGGGGTGTACCTGGAAGTGTCATGTACCTGCGAGTGTCAGAGGTACCTGGGAGGTCAGGGGTGTACCTGGGAGTGTCAGCGGTGTACCTGGGAGTGTCAGTGGTGTACCTGGGAGTGTCAGCGGTGTACCTGGGAGTGTCAGAAGATACCTGGGAGTATCAGAGGTGTACCTGGGACTATCAGAGTTGGTACCTGGGGTGTCAGAGGTGTACCTGCGAGTGTCAGAGGTGTACCTGGGAGTGTCAGGGGTGTACCTGGAGTGTCTGAGGTGTACCTGGGAGTGTCTGAGGGTGTACCTGGATGTGTTTGCGGTGTACATGGGAGGTCAGAGGTGTACCTGGCAGTGTTAGCGGCGTACCTGGGAGTGTCACCGGTGTACCTGGAGTGTCAGAGGTATACCTGGGAGCATCAGAGGTGTACCTGGGAGTATCAGAGGCACCTGGCAGTGTTAGCGGCGTACCTGGGAGTGTCACCGGTGTACCTGGGAGTGTCAGAGGTATACCTGGGAGTATCAGAGGTGTACCTGGGAGCTCAGAGGTACCTGGGAGTCAATGGTGTACCTGGAAGGTCAGTGTACCTGGGAGCAATGAGGTGTACCTGGGAGTGTCCGAGGTACCTGAAGTTCAGGTGTACCTGGGAGTGTCAGAGGTGTACCTGGAAGTGTCAGAGGTACCTGGGAGTGTCAGGGGTGTAACTGGGAGTGTCGGAGGTGTAACTAGGAGTGTCGGAGGAGTTACTGGGATTGTCTGGAGGGCACCTGGAGTGGTCAGAGGTACCTGGGTGTGTCAGGGTGCGCCTGGGAATGTCAGAGGTGCAACTGGAGTGTCTGGAGGCCTGAGAGTGTTCAGGTGTGCCTGGGAGTGTCTGACGTGTACCTGGGAGTGTCAGTGTTGTACCTGGAGCTGTGAGGTTTACCTGGGAGTGCCAGAGGTACCTGGGAGGTTGGTGACCTGGGAGGCTCAGGTGTGTACCAGGAGCACAGAGAGGACCTGGGAGTGTCAGCGGTGTACCTGGGAGTGTCAGTGGTTAACCTGGGAGTGTTAGAGGTGTACCTGGGAGCATCAGAGGAGTACTGGGGTGTCAGAGGTGTACCTGGGAGTGTCTGAGGTATCTGGGAGTGTCAGAGGAGTAGCTGGGAGTGTCAGGGGTGTACCTGGGAGTGTCAGAGAGTACCTGGGAGCGTGAGAGGAGGGGAGAGTTTGAAGGAGTACTCAGAGGTCAGAGGTAACTGGGAGTGTCTGAGGTATCTGGGAGTGTCAGAGGTACCTGGGAGTGTCAGAGGTGTACCTGGGAGCGTCTGAGGTGTACCGGGAGTGTCAGAGGTGTATCTGGGAGACAGGGTGTACCTGGAAGTGTAGAGGCATACTAGGGAGCTTAGATGTGTACCTGGGAGTGTCTGAGGTACCTGCGAATATCAGAGGTGTACCTGGGGAGTGTCTGAGATACCTGCGAGTGTCAAGGTGTACTTGGAAGGTCAGGTGTACCTGGGAGTGTCAGTGTACCTGGGAGTGTCAGAGGTATACCTGGGGAGTATAAGGTGTACTGGGAGTATCAGAGTTGTACCTGGAGGTCAGAGGTGTACCTGGGAGTGTCAGAGGTGTACCTGGGAGTGTCAGGTAAACCAGGAGTGTCAGAGGAGTACCTGGGAGTGCACAAGGTGTACCTCGGAGTATCAGAGGTGCACTGGGAGTTTCGGAGGTGTACCTGGGAGTGTCAGAGGTGTACCTGGGAGGCCTGAGGTGTACCTGGGAGTGTCAGAGGTGTACCTGGGAGTGTCAGGGGTACCTGGAAGGTTCGGTGGTGTACCTGGGAGGTCAGAGGTGTACCTGGGAGGTCTGAGGTTTACCTGCGAGTGTCAGGAGGTGCACCCTGGGAGTGTCACGGTGTACCTGGGAGTGTCACGGTGTGCCTGGGAGGTCATGGTGTACCTGGGAGTGTCAGAGGTATACCTGGGTGTATCAGAGGTGTACCTGGGAGTATCAGAGTTGTGCCTGGGAGTGTCAAAGGTGTACCTGGAGGCAGAGGTGTACCTGGGAGGCTGAGGTGTACCTGGGAGTGTCGGATGTGTTCCTGAGAGTGTTGGGGTGTACCTGGAAGTGTCAGAGGTGTACCTGGGAGTGTCTGAGGTGTACCTACGTGTGTCAGAGGTGTACCTGGGAGTCTCAGTGGTGTACCTGTGAGTGTCAGAGGTGTACCTGGGAGCGCCTGAGGTGTACCTGGGAGTGTCTGAGGTGTACCTGGATGTGTTTGAGGTGTACATGCAGTGTCAGAGGTGTACCTGGCAGTGTTAGCAGCGTACCTGGGAGTGTCATGGTGGCACCTGGGAGTGTCACAGGCATACCTGGGAGTATCAGAGGTACCTGGGAGCATCAGAGGTACCTGGGAGTGTCAATGGTGTACCTGGAAGTGCAGGGGTGTACCTGGGAGTGTCTCAGGTGTACCTGGGAGTGTCTGAGGTGTACCTGGAAGTGTCTGAGGTACCTGGGAGTGTCAGAGGTGTACCTGGGAGAAAGAGGCACTTGGAGTGTCAGGGTGTAACTGGGAGTGTCGGAGTGTAACTGGGAGCACGGGAGGAGTAACTGAGTGTCTGAGGTGTACCTGGGAGTGTCAGAGGTACCTGGGAGTGTCAAAGGTGTGGGAATGGCAGAGGTGCAACTGGGGGAGTCTGGAGGTGTACCTGGGAGTGTCTGAGGTGTACCGGGAGTGTCTGAGGTGTACCTGGGAGTGTCAGAGTTGTACCTGGAGTGTCAGAGGCCCTGGGAGGCCAGAGGTGTACCTTGGAGTGCCAGGAGTGTACCTGGGAGTGTCGGTGTGTGGACCAGCGAGTGTCAGAGGAGTACCTGGGAGAGTCAGCGGTGTACCTGGAGAGTGTCAGAGGTACCTGGGAGTGTCAGGGGAGTACCTGGGAGCGTCAGAGGAGTACTGGGGTGTCAAAGGTGTACCTGGGAGCTGAGGTGTATTCGGGGAATGTCAGAGGTGAACCTGGGAGTGTCAGGGGTGTACCTGGGAGTGTCAACTGTGCACATGGGAGTGTCATGGTACCCATGAGTGTCAGAGGTGTACCAGTGTCAGGGATGTACCCGGGAGTGTCATCAGTGTACCTGGGAGTGTCAGCGATGTGCACCTGGAGCATTGGGGCGACCTGGAGTATCAATCGGTGTACCTGGGAGTGTCAGAGGTGTACCTGGAGTGTCTGAGGTGTACCTGGGAGTGTCTGAGGAGTACCGGAAGTGTCTGAGGCTACACGGAGTGTCAGAGGTGTACATGGCATTGTCATGGTGTACCTGGGAGTGTCAGAAGTGTACCTGGGAGTGTCAGACGTATACCTGGGAGTATCAGAGGTGTACCTGGGAGTGTCAGAGGTGTACCTGGGAGGTCAGGAGGTGTCACCTGGGAGTGTCAGCGGTGTACCAGGGAGTGTCAGCGGTGTAACCTGGGAGTGTCAGCGGCTGTACCTGGGAGTGTCAGAGGTGACCTTGGGAGTGTCTGAGGTGTACCTGGGAGTGTCTGAGGTGCACCTGAAGTGTCCTGAGGTGGGTGGACTGTCAGGTACCTGGGAGTGCTGGGCGGTACCTGGGAGTGTCAGCGGTACCTGGAGTGTCATGCAATGGGAGGTAAGCAGGTACCTGGGAGTCAGAGGCATACCTGGGTGTATCAGAGGTGTACCTGGGAGCATCAGAGTTGTGCCTGGGAGTGTCAAAGGTGTACCTGGGAGTGTCAGAGGTGTACCTGGGAGTGTCTGAGGTACCTGGGAGTGTCGGATGTGTCCCTGGAGAGGATGTGGGTACCTGGAAGTGTCAGAGGTGTACCTGGGAGTGTCTGAGGTGTACCTACGTGTCGGAGGTGTACCCAGAGCTCAGGGTGTACCTGTGAGTGTCAGAGGTGCACCTGGGAGCGCCTGAGGTACCTGGGAGTGTCTGAGGTACCTGGAAGTGTTTGAGGTACATGCAGTGTCAGAGGTGTACCTGGCAGTGTTAGCAGCGTACCTGGGAGTGTCAAGGTGTACCTGGGAGTGTCACAGGTACCGGGAGCATCAGAGGTACCTGGGAGCATCAGAGGTACCTGGGAGGGTCAATGGTGTACCTGGAAGTGTCAGGTGTACCTGGGAGTGTCTCAGTGTACCTGGGAGGTCCGAGGTACCTGGAAGTGTCTGAGGTACCTGGGAGTGTCAGAGGTGTACCTGGGAGTGTAAGAGGTACCTCGGAGTGGGGGTGTAATGGGAGTGTCGGAGGTGTAACTGGGAGCATCGGAGGAGTAACTGGGAGTGTCTGAGGTGTACCTGGGAGGTCAGAGGTGTACCTGGGAGGTCAAAGGTGGTACCTGGGAATGGCAGAGGCAACTGGGAGTGTCTGAGGTGTACCTGGGAGTGTCTGAGGTGTACCTGGGAGTGTCTGAGGGTGTACCTGGGAGTGCAGAGTTGTACCTGGGAGTGTCAGAGGTGTCCCTGGGAGGCCAGAGGTGTACCTTGAGTGTCAGTGGTGTACCTGGGAGTGTCATCAGGGTGTACCAGCGAGTGTCAGAGGAGTACCTGGGAGCTGGGGCGGTACCTGGGAGGCTGAGGTACCTGGGAGTGTCAGAGGTGTACCTGGGAGCGTCAGAGGAGTACCTCGGGGTGTCAGAGGTGTACCTGGGAGTGTCTGAGATGGCCTCTGGGAGTGTCAGGAGGAGAAGCTGGGAGGTCAGGGGTGTACCTGGGAGTGTCAGAGAGTACCTGAGCGTCAGAGGAGTGCCCCTGGGTGTCAGAGGTGTACCTGGGAGGTCTGAGGTGTATCTGGGAATGCGGAGGTGAACCTGGGAGTGTCAGGGGTGTACCTGGGAGTGTCAACGGTGTACATGGGAGTGTCAGAGGTGTACCTATGAGTGTCAGAGGTGTACCTGGGAGTGTCAGGATGTACCTGGGAGTGTCATCAGTGTACCTGGGAGCAGTCAGTGATGTACCTGCGAGTGCCAGAGGTGTACCTGGGAGTGTCAGGGATGTACCTGAGAAGTCATGGTGTACCTGAGCATCATCGGTGTACCTGGAGTGTCAGAGGCACCGGGAGTGTCTGGAGGTGTACCTGGGAGTGTCAGGAGGTGTACCTGGGAGTGTCAGAGGTGTACCTGGGAGTGTCTGAGGTGTACCTGGGAGTGTCTGAGGTGCACCTGGAAGAGTTCGAGGGTGACGTCAGAGGTGTACCTGCCAGTGCCGGGGTGTACCTGGGAGTGCTGGGTACCTGGGAGGTCATGGTCAACTTGGGAGCATCAGAGGTACCTGGGAGTGTCAGGGTGTACCTGGAGTGTCAGAGGTGAACCAGGTAGTGTCAGAGGAGTAACTTGGAGGCACAGAGGTGTACCTGGGAGTCGGAGGTGTACCTGGAGTGCCAGAGATGTACCTGGGAGGTCAGGAGGTACCTGGGAGGTCAGGGTGTACCAGGGCCAGAGAGTACCTGGGAGTGTCAGAGGTGTACCTGGGAGCACGTAGTACCTGGGAGTATCGGAGGTGTACCTGGGAGTGCTCAGAGGTGTACCTGGGAGTGTCAGAGGTGGCATCTGGGAGCATCAGAGGTGTACCTGGGAGTTTCAGAGGCATACCTGGGAGTGTCTGAGGTGTACCTGAGTGTGTCAGAGGTGTACCTGAGTCAGGGGTGTACCTGGAAGTGTCAGGGGGCTCAGTGAGTCAGATGTGTACCTGGGAGCATCTGAGGTGTACCTGCGAGTGTCAGAGGTGCACCTGGAGCAGTCAGGGGGTGTACCTGGGAGTGTCAGCGGTGTACCTGGTGAGTGTCATGGTGTACCTGGGAGTGTCATGGTGTACCTGGGAGTGTCAGCGGTGCTTGGGAGGTCAGAGGCATACCTGGGAGCATCAGAGGTACCTGGGAGCATCAGAGGTGTACCTGGGAGTGTCAAAGGTACCTGGGAGCATCAGAGAGTTGTACCTGGGAGTGTCTGAGGTGTACCTGGGAGTGTCAGTGTACCTGGGAGTGTAAGAGGTGTACCTCGGAGTGTCAGGGGTGTAACTGGGAGTGTCGGAGGTGTAACTGGGAGTCGGAGGAGTAACTGGGAGTGTCTGAGGTACCTGGGAGGTCAGGAGGTACCTGGGAGGCGTCAAGGCAGGCCTGGGAATGGCAGAGGTGCAACTGGGAGTGTCTGAGGTGTACCTGGGAGTGTCTGAGGTACCTGGGAGTGTCTGAGGTGTACCTGGGAGTGTCAGAGTTGTACCTGGGAGGCCAGAGGTGTCCTGGGAGCACAGAGGTACCTTGGAGTGTCAGTGGTGCCTGGGAGGCCAGGTGTACCATGAGAGTGTCAGAGGAGTACCTGGGAGAGCTGGGAGGTGTACCTGGGAGGTCAGAGGTGTACCTGGGAGTGTCAGAGGTACCTGGGAGCGTCAGAGGAGCACCCGGGGTGTCAGGAGGTGTACCTGGGAGTGTCTGAGGTGTATCTGGGAGGTCAGAGGAGTAGCTGGGAGTGTCAGGGGGTGTACCTGGGAGGTCAGAGGAGTACCTGGGAGCGTCAGAGCACCTCGGGGTGTCAGAGGTTACCTGGGAGTGTCTGAGGTGTATCTGGGAATGTCAGAGAACCTGGGAGTGCAGGGGTGTACCTGGGAGGTCAACGGTGTACATGGGAGTGTCAGCGTGTACCTAGGAGTGTCAGAGGTGTACCAGGAGGTTGGGATGTACACGGGAGGCCATCAGTGTACCTGGGAGTGTCAGCGATGCACTCATGAGTGCCAGAGGTACCTGGGAGTGTCAGGGATGTACCTGGGAGGCTGGGCGGTGCACCTGGGAGCATCATCGGTACCTGGGAGGCCAGAGGTGTACCTGGGAGTGTCTGAGGTGTACCGGGAGTGTCTGAGGAGTACCTGAAGTGTCTGAGGCACACGGAGTGTCAGTGGTACATGGCATTGTCGCGGTGTACCTGGGAGGTCAGAAGTGCACCTGGGAGTCAGACGATACACTGGGAGCATCAGAGGACCTGGGAGTGTCAGAGGTACCTGGGAGTGTCAGAGGTGTACCTGAGTGTCAGGGCTGTACCTAGGAGGTCATGGTGTAACTGGGAGGTCAGCGGTGTACCTGGGAGTGTCAGAGGTACCTGGGAGGTCTGAGGTACCTGGGAGTGTCTGAGGTGCACCTGGAAGTGTCTGAGGTGTAAGGACTGTCAGAGGTGTACCTGCCAGTGTCACGGTGTACCTGGGAGTGCCAGGCGTGTACCTGGGAGTGTCAGGTGTGACCAGGAGTGTCAGAGGAGTACCTGGAGGTCAGAGGCACCGGAGCATCAGAGGTACCTGGGAGGCCAGAGGTACCTGGGAGGTCAGAGGCAGGTAGTGTCAGGAGCACTGGGAGTGTCAGAGGTACCTGGGAGCATCGGAGGTGTACCTGGGAGTGCCAGAGATGTACCTGGGAGGTCAGTGGCGTACCTGGGAGCGTCAGGTGTACCAGGGAGTGCTCAGAGGAGCACCGAGGTTGGGAGGTGTACCTGGGAGCACGGTGTACCTGGGAGCATCGGAGGTTACCTGGGAGCAGGAGGTGTACCTGGAGTGTCAGAGGTGTATCTGGGAGACTCAGAGGTACCTGGGAGGTCAGGAGTATACCTGGGAGTGTCTGAGGTACCTGGGAGGTCAGAGGTGTACCTGGGAGATCAGGTACCTTGGAAGTGTCAGGGGGTATACCAGGAGTGTCAGATGTACCTGGGAGTATCTGAGGTGTACCTGCGAGTGTCAAGAGGTGTGACCTGGGAGCATCAGGGGTGTGCAATTTGGAGTGTCAGCGGGTGTACCTGGGAGTGTCGCGGTGTCTGGGAGTGTCAAGCGGTGTACCTGGGAGTGTCACGGTGTACCTGGGAGGCGTCAGGAGGCATACCTGGGAGCATCAGAGGTGTACCTGGGAGCATCAGAGTTGTACCTGGGAGTGTCAGGGTGTACCTGGGAGTGTCAGAGGTGTACCTGGGAGTGTCTGAGGTGTACCTGGGAGTGTCGGAGTGTTCCTGGAGAGTGTTGGGTGTACCTGGAAGTGTCAGAGGTGTACCTGGGAGTGTCTGAGGTGTACCCACGTGTGCTGGGAGGTGTACCTGGGAGTCTCAGGGGTGTACCTGTGAGGCCGAGGAGCACCTGGGAGCGCCTGAGGCATCTGGGAGTGTCTGGAGGTGTACCTGGGATGTGTTTGAGGTGTGTACATGCAGTGTCAGAGGTGTGCACCTGGCAAGTAGAGAGCACCTGGGAGCATCAGAGGTGTACCTGGGAGTATTAGGAGGTACCTGGGAGTGTCATGGTGTACCTGGAAGTGTCAGGGGTGTACCTGGGAGTGTCTGAGGTACCTGGGAGGTTCGAGGTGCACCTGGAAGTGTCTGAGTTGTACCTGGGAGCTCAGAGGCCTGGGAGTGTAAGAGGTGTACCTCGGAGTGTCAGGGTGTACCTGGGAGTGTCGGAGGTGTAACTGGGAGTATCGGAGAGCAACTGGGAGTGTCTGAGGTGTACCTGGGAGTGTCAGAGGTACCTGGAGGTCAAAGGCGTGTACCTGGGAATGTCAGAGGCAACTGGGAGTGTCTGAGGTGTACCTGGGAGTGTCTGAGGTGTACCTGGGAGTGTCTGAGGTACCTGGGAGTGCACAGAGAGGTACCTGGGAGGTCAGAGGTGTCCCTGGAGTGCAGAGGTGTACCTTGGAGGTCAGTGGTGTACCTGGGGAGGTCAGGTGCACAAGCGAGTGTCAGAGGAGGCCTGGAGAGCTGGGCGGTGTACCTGGGAGTGTCAGAGGTGCACCTGGGAGTGTCAGAGGTACCTGGGAGCCAGAGGAGCACCTCGGGGTGTCGAGGTGCCTGGGAGTGCCTGAGGTGTATCTGGGAGCTGTCAGAGAGTAGCTGGGAGTGTCAGGGGGTACCCTGGAGTGTCAGAGGAGTACCTGAGCAGTCAGAGGAGTACCTGGGGTGTCGCGTGTACCTGGGAGTGTCTGAGGTGCATCTGGGAATGTCAGAGAACCTGGGAGGTCAGGGGTGTACCTGGGAGTGTCAACGGTGTACATGGGAGGTTGGGCGGTGTACCTGGGAGTGTCAGAGGTGCACCTGGGAGGTCAGGGGGATGTACCCGGGAGTGTCATCAGGTACCTGGGAGTGTCAGCGATGGCTCATGAGTGCAGAGGTGACCTGGGAGTGTCAGGATGTACCTGGGAGTGTCAGTGCCTGGGAGCATCATCAGGCACCTGGGAGTGTCAGGTACCTGGGAGTGTCTGAGGTGTACCTGGGAGTGTCTGAGAGCACCTGGAAGTGTCTGAGGTGTCACCGAGTGTCAGAGTGCACACATGGCAGTGTCAGCGGTGTACCTGGGAGGTCAGAAGGCACCTGGGAGTATCAGACGCATACTCCGGGAGCATCAGAGGTGTACCTGGGAGGTCAGAGGTACCTGGGAGTGTCAGAGCTAGGAGTGTTCGGTGTACCTAGGAGTGCTGGGAGGTGTAACTGGGAGGCCAGAGGTGTACCTGGGAGTGTCAAAGGTGTACCTGGGAATGTCAGAGGTGCAACTGGGAGTGTCTGAGGTACCTGGGAGTGTCTGAGGTGTACCTGGGAGTGTCTGAGGTGTACCTGGGAGTGTCAGAGTTGTACCTGGGAGTGTCAGGAGGTGTCCTGGGAGTGCCAGAGGTGCACCTGGAGTGTCAGTGGTGTACCTGGGAGTGTCAGGTGTACCAGAGTGTCAGAGGAGTACCTGGGAGAGTCAATGGTGTACCTGGGAGTGTCAGAGGTGTACCTGGGAGTGTCAGAGGTACCTGAGCGTCAGAGGAGTACCCTGGTGTCAGAGGTACCTGGGAGTGCCTGAGGTAACCTGGGAGTGTCAGAGGAGTAGCTGGAGCAGCCAGGTGTACCTGGGAGTGTCAGAGGAGTACCTGGGAGGCCAGAGGAGTACCTGGGTGTCAGGGGTACCTGGAGTGTCTGAGGTGTATCTGGGAATGTCAGAGGTGACCTGGGAGGTCAGGGGTACCTGGGAGGACAAGGTGCACATGGGAGGCTGAGGCGGTGACCTGGTGAGTGTCAGAGGTGTACCCGGAGGCCAGGGATGTACCCGAGGCCATCAGGTACCTGGGAGTGTGGGCGACACCTGGGGAGTGCCAGAGGTGTACCTGGGAGTGTCAGGATGTACCTGGGAGTGTCATGGTGTACCTGGGAGTATCATCGAGGCACCTGGGAGTGTCAGAGGTGACCTGGGAGGTTCTGAGGTGTACCTGGGAGTGTCTGGAGGAGCACTTGAAGCTCTGAGGTGGTAACACGGAGTGTCAGAGGTGCACATGGCATTGCAGCTGTGTACCTGGGAGTGTTGGCACCTGGGAGGCAGACGACACTGGGAGTATCAGAGGTACCTTGGAGTGTCAGAGGTGTACCTGGGAGTGTCAGGAGGTGCACCTGGGAGTGTCAGCGGTGTACCCAGGAGGTCAGCGTGTAACTGGGAGTGCTGGGTACCTGGGAGTGTCAGGAGGTGTACCTGGAGTGTCTGGAGGCACCTGGAGTGTCTGAGGTGCACCTGGAAGTGTCTGAGGTGTAAGGGACTGTCAGAGGTGACCCGCCAGTGTCAGCGTACCTGGGAGTGTCAGCGGTACCTGGGAGGTCAGGTACCAGGAGGTCAGAGGAGCACCTGAGGTTGGAGGCACACCTGGGAGATCAGAGGTACCTGGGAGGTTGGGAAGTGTACCTGGGAGTGTCAGAGGTGAACCAGGTAGTGTCAGAGAGTACCTGGAGGCAGAGGTGTACCTGGAGTACCGGAGGTGCACTGGGAGTGCCAGAGTGTACCTGGGAGTGCTGAGGTACCTGGGAGTGTCAGGTGTATCTGAACGTCAGAGGTGAGCCTGGGAGGTCAGGGGGTGCACCTGGGAGGTCAACGGTGCACATTGGGAGTGTCAGAGGTGTAACATGCGAGTGTCAGAGGTGTACCTGTGAGTGTCAGGGATGTACCCGGGAGTGTCATCATGTACCTGAAATGTCAGCGATGCACCTATGAGTGCAAGAGGTGTACCTGGAGGTCAGGGATGCACCTGGGAGTCTCAGGGTGTGGGCCAAGGGAGCATCATCGGTACCTGGGAGTGTCAGAGGTACCTGGGAGTGTCTGAGGTACCTGGGAATGTCTGAGAGCAACTTGAAGTGTCTGAGGTGCACACGGAGTGCAGAGGTGCATGGCAGTGCCATGGCACCTGGGAGTGCCAGAAGTGTACCTGGGAGTGTCAGACGACACCTGGAGCATCAGGAGGTGTACCTGGGAGGCCAGAGGTGTACCTGGGAGTGTCAGAGGTGCACCTGGGAGGCTGCGCAGTGTAACCAGAGGTCAGCGGTAACTGGGAGGCCAGAGGTGTACCTGGGATGTCAAAGGTGTACCTGGGAATGTCAGAGGTGCAACTGGGAGAGTTCGAGGTGTACCTGGGAGTGTCTGAGGTGCACCTGGGAGTGTTCGAGGCACCTGGGAGCAACAGAGTTGTACCAAAGGGGAGTGCCAGAGGTGCACTTGGATTGCTCAGGTGGTGTACCTGGAGTCAGGTGGCACCAGCGAGTGTCAGAGGAGCACCTGGGAGAAGTCACGTACCTGGGAGTGTAGAGGTGACCTGGGAGTGTCAGAGAGGGCACCTGGGAGCGTCAGAGGCACTGCGCCGGGGAGGTGTACCTGGGAGTGCCTGAGGTGTATCTGGGAGGTCAGAGGTGTACCTGGGAGTGCCAGAAGGTACCTGGAGTGTCAGGCACCTGGGAGTGTCAGAAGTGCACCTGGGAGGCCAGACGACACCTGGGAGCATCAGGAGGCACCTGGGAGGCCCAGGCACCTGGGAGTGTCAGCGGTGTACCTGGGAGTGTCACGATGCCCAGGAGTGCCAGAGGTGTACCTGGGAGTGTCAGGATGTACCTGGGAGTGTCACAGTACCTGGGAGCATCAGGCCCAAGGTCAGAGGTGCACCTGGGAGTGTCTGAGGTGTACCCTGGAGTGTCCTGAGGAGTACCTGGAAGCAGTCTGAGGTGTACACACGGGGTCAGAGGTGCATGGCAGTTGGCGTAGTACCTGGGAGTGTTGAAGGCCTGGTGTCGACGTATACCTGGGAGTATCAGAGGTGTACCTGGAGTTGAGGCACCTGGGACAGAGGTACCTGGGAGTGTCTGAAGGTGTACCCAGGAGTGTCAAAGTGTAACTGGGAAAAT
Source organism: Homarus americanus (assembly GCF_018991925.1). Lineage (NCBI taxonomy): Eukaryota > Metazoa > Arthropoda > Malacostraca > Decapoda > Nephropidae > Homarus > Homarus americanus. Next base: position 35,000 of record NW_024747147.1, read on the forward strand.
GGTGGTGCACCTGGAAGCTGGGAGGTGCACCTGGAGAGTCTGAGGTGCACCCTGGGAGTGTCTGAGGTGCACCAAGTGTTCAGGCGGACTGTCGAGGTGTACCTGCCAGTGTTGGCATGGTGTACCCGGGAGTGCAAAGGCGGTGTACCTGATGTCAGAGGCACACCTGGCATCAGAGGTGTACCTGGGAGTGTCAGAAGTGTACCTAGGTAAGAGGTGAACCAGGTAGTGTCAGAGGAGACCTGGGAGTGTCAGAGGCCTGGGAGTATCGAGGTACCTGGGAGTGCCAGAGAAGCACCTGGGAGGCCAGTGGCGCACCTGCAGAGCTCAGGGTACCAGGGAGGCTGTCAGAGGAGACCTGGGAGTGTCAGAGGTGGTACCTGGGAGTATCGGAGGTGCAACCTGGGAGTATCGGAGTGGGCCTGGGAGTGGTAGAGTACCTGGGAGGTCAGAGGTGCACCTGGCATCAGAGGTGTACCTGGGAGGCAGGAGTGTAACTTGGGAGGTCAGAGGTGAACCAGTGTCAGAGGAGTACCTGGGAGTGCTGGAGGTGTACCTGGGAGTATCTGAGGTGTACCTGGAGTATCGTAGGTGTACCTGGAGTGTGGGAGGTATCCTGGGAGTGTCTGAGGTACCTGGGAGGTCAGAGGTGTACCTGGGAGCATCAGTGTACCTGGAAGTGTCAAGAGGTATACCAGTGAGTGTCAGATGGTACCTGGGAGTATCTGGTACCCCAAGAGGTCAGAGTGTACCTGGGAGGTCAGGATGCACCTGGGAGGTAAGGTACCTGGGAGCATCAGCGGTGCACCTGGGAGTGTCAGAGGTGTACCTGGGAGTGTCACAGGTGTAACCTGATGTGTCAGGGTGTACTGGAGCTGTCACAGTGTACCTGGGAGAGTCAGCAGGTACCTGGGAGTATCGGAGGTACCTGGGAGTGTCAGAGGAGGCACTTGGGAGGTCAGAGGCACCTGGCAGTGTCAGAGGTGCACCTGAGAGTGTAAAACTGGAAGGTCAGAAGGTACCTGGGAGTGCCTGGTGTACCACATGTGTCAGAGGTGTACCTGGGAGTTTCAGGTACCTGGAGGCTGAGGTGTACCTGGGAGTGTCTGAGGTGCCCGGAGTGTCACAGGTACTGGAGTGTCAGGGTACACTGGAAGTGTCGGAGTGTGTACTGGGAGTGTGAGGTGCACCTGGGAGCTCAGAGGCCTGGGAGTGTCAGAGGTGCACCTGGGAGGCCAAAATGGGTTGTCAGGCACCTGGGAGTGCCAAGGACGCAGAGCCTGGGGCAACGGAGTGCCTGGGAAGTGATGTCTGGGAGAATGAGAACCTGGGAGCATCAGAGTTGCACCTGGAGAGGTCAGGAGGTGCACCTGGGAGTGTCAGAGGTGTACCTGGGAGGTTGGGTACCTGGAGTGTCTGAGGTGTACCTGGGAGTGTCTGAGGTGTACCTGGATGTGTTTAGGTACATGGAGTGTCGAGGTGTACCAGTGTTAGGCGGCGTGCACTTTGGGAGCAAGGTTGTCAGGTGTACCTGGGAGCTGGGGAGGCACCTGGGAGCATCAGAGGTGTACCTGGGAGCACCAGAGGTGCACCTGGGAGTGTCAATGGTGTACCTGGGAGTGTCTGAGGGTACCTGGGAGTGTCTGAGTGCACCAAGTGTCTGAGGTACCTGGGAGTGTCAGAGGTGTACCTGGGAGGCCGGGAGGTACCTGGGAGGTCAGGTGTAACTGGGATTGTCGGAGGTGTAACTAGAGTATGAGAGCACCGGGATTGTCTGAGGTGTACCTGGAGCAAGTCAGAGGTACCTGGGAGGCAAGGTGTACCTGGAATGTCAGGGGTGCAACTGGGAGGTCTGAGGCACCTGGGAGTGTCTGAGGGGTACCTGGAGTGTCTGAGGTACCTGGGAGGGTCGGAGCTGTACCTGGGAGTGCCAGAGGTTTACCTGAGTGCCAGAGAGTGACCTGGGAGGCTGGGTGGTGCACCTGGGAGTGTCAGGGTACCAGGGAGGTCAGAGGAGTACCTGATAGTGTCATGGTGTACCTGGGAGTGCCTGTGGTACCTGGAGTGTTAGAGGTGTACCTGGGAGCGTCAGGAGCACCTCGGGGTCAGAGGTGTACCTGGGAGTGTCTGAGGTGTATCTGGGAGTGTCACAGAGGAGTAGGGGAGGGTCAGGGTGTACCTGGGAGAAGTCAGGAGTATCTGGAGCGTCAGAGGAGTACCTGGGAGAGTCAAAGGAGTACTCGGAGGTTAGAGGTGCGCCTGGGAGGTTCATGTATCTGGGAGTGTCAGAGCCTGGGAGTGTCATGGTGTACCTGGGAGGTCAGTGTACCTGGAAGGTCAGAGGCTGACCTGGGAGCATCAGAGGTGTACCTGGGAGTGTCAGCAGGCACCTGGGTGTCGAGGTGTACCTGGAGCAAGCAGAGGTGCACCTGGAGTGTCAGCAGTACCTGGGAGTGTCAGGTAAAAAACAGGGAGTGTCAGAGGAGCCTGGGAGGCCAGAGGCACCTGGAGTACGAGGTGTACCTGGGACACGGAGGTACCTAGGAGTGTCAGAGGTGTACCTGGGAGGCCGGAGGTGTACCTGGGAGTATCAGAGGTGTACCTGGGAGTGTCAAAAGTACCTGGGAGCAAGCAGAGGTGAACCAGGAGGTCAGAGGAGCACCTGGGAGGTCAGAGGTCACCGAGCACCGAGTACCTGGGAGCATCGAGGTACCTGGGAGTGTCAGAGGCACACCTGGGAGGCTGGAGGTACCTGAGTGTCTGAGGTGAACCTGGGAGGTCTGAGGTGTACCTGGAAGCGTCTGAGGCATGGAGTGTCAGAGGTACCTGGCAGTAAGCCATGTACCTGGCAGTGCTAGGTGGTGTACCTAGGAGTGTCAGAGGTGCACGTGGGAGTATCAGGTGTACCTGGGAGGTCAGGGGCATACCATGAGTGTCAGATGTGTACCTGGGAGCATCTGGAGGTGCACCAAGAGTGCCAGAGGTGTACCTGGGAGGTCAGGTACGGGAGTGTCAGTGGTACCAGAGAGTCAGAGGTGTACCTGGGAGTGTCAGGATGTACCTGGGAGTGTCAGGCAGGTATTTCGGAGATATCAGCGGTGTACCTGGGAGGTCAGAGGTGTACCTGGGAGTGTCCTGAGGTGTACCTGGAGTGTCTGGAGGTGCACATGAGGTCGAGGTGGCCTGGCAGTGTCAGGGGGCACCTGGGAGGCCATGGTGTACCTAGGGAGGTCAGAGGCATACCTGGAGCATCAGAGGTGTACCTGGAGGCAGAGGTGCACCCAGAGAGTCAGAGGTACCTGGGAGGCCTGAGGCACCTGTGAGTGTCAGAGGTACCTGGGAGTGTCAGGGGTGTACTTGGGAGCAGCTGGTGGCACCCAGGAGTGCCAGCGGTGTACCTGGGAGGCCAGAGGTACCTGGGAGTATCTGAGGTGTACCTGGGAGGTTCTGATGTGGTACCTGAAGGGTCTGAGGTACCTGGAGTGTCAGAGGTGTACCTGTCAGCAGCGGCTGTACCTGGGAGTGCTCAGCAGGTGTACCTGAGGCCAGAGGCAACAACTGGGAGCATCAGAGCGTACCCTGGGAGTGTCATGGTGTGCACCAATGAGTGTCGAGGCACCTGTGAGTGCCAGGACAAAAACAAGGAGGTCATCAGTGCACCTGGGAATGTCAGCAGATGTAACTGCGAGTGCCAGAGGTGTAACCTGGGAGCACAGGATGTACCTGGGAGGTCAGAGGTGTCCTGGGAGCGTCACGGTGTTACAGGAGGCCAAAGCGGTGTAACCGGGAGCCAGAGGCACCCGGGAGCACAACGGAAACGTCAGAGGTGCAACTGGGAGTGTCTGAGGCAGGCACCTGGGAGCCCTGAGGTGTACCCCTGGAGTGCCTGAGGCACCTGGAGCGTCAGAGCTGAGCATGGTAACTGAAGCACCTGA
>NW_024747148.1:0-12500 GCF_018991925.1 Homarus americanus
CGGGGGGGGGTGATGCATCCGTGTTGTGGGGGGTGATGACCTGTGTTGTAAGATGCACTGCCAGGGGTGTTGGACTGTGCTAGGAGGTTGCAATGCCAGGGAAGGTACCGTAAGCCAGGGTGATGACTGCGCGGGTGATGGACTGTGCCGGGTGACGACTGTAAGCGTGCGGTGATGGACTGTAAGCAAGATGACCAAAGGAAGATGGATCAGTTGTGGGGTATGACCGTGTTGTAAGGTGTTGGATCAGTTAGGGGGTGATGACTTGTGTTGTGGGGGTGGCGGACTGGGGCAGGGGTATGGATCAAAGGGCAGGGGTGATGGACTGTGTTAGGCATGAAAGGTTGTGGAATGTTATGTCAGGCTAGAGTGGTTGTGCTGTGTTGTGGGTGTTAAAGCGTTGTGGGGTGATGGACTGTGTTGTGGGGTGTTGCACTGTGTTGTGGGGGTGATACTGTGTTGTGGGGTGGAAAATTGTGTTGTGGGGCAGATGGACTGTGCTGTGTGATGGACTGCGTGGGGTGCTGTGCTGTGTTGTGGGGATGGACTGTGCTGGGGGGGGGGTGATGGACTGCCAGGTGATGGACGTTGTGGGGTGATGGACTGTGCTAGGGGTGATGACCGTGCTGTGGGGATGGGACTGCCAGGGGATGGACTGCGTTGGAGTGTTGCACTGCCAGGGGTGACATCAGGCCAGGGTGATGGACTGTGTTGTGGGGTGATGGATTAAAGGTGTTGTGCTGTGTTGTGGGGGGTGATGGACCGTAAGTCAGGGGGTGTTGTACTGTGCTGGTGGGGGTGATGGATCAGGCAGGGAGGTTGGACTGTTAGGGGTGATGGACTGTGTTGTGGGTGTTGTGCTGTGTTGTGTGCTGCTGTGTTGTGGGAGTGCTGTACTGTGTTGTGGGGGGTGATGACCAAGCTAGGGGGTGGGAGGATCAGTGGGGTAAGAAGCAAAGCTGGGGTGCTGGGATTGTGCTGGGGGTGTTGTACTGTTGGGGGGGTGATGGACTGTGTTGTGTGTGGAGTGTTGAACTGTGCTGTGGAGGCACCGTAAAGCGGGAGGCTGATCGTGCTGTGGAGTGCTGGAACAAGGAGTGTTGGACTGCCAGGAGTGCTGGATCAGGTTGTGGGAGGCCAGGCTGTCAGGAGGCGGACTGTGTTGGGGGATGGACTGTGTTGTGGGGTGCTGGACTGGTGGGGTTAGGCGGACTGTGCTGTGGGGGTGTTGGACTGTGCGCGTGGGAGGTTGTACCAGGTTGTGGGGTGATGGACACAGGTGCTGGACTGTGTTGGAGGTTGCACTGTGTTGTGGGAGTGTTGGTACCTGTGTCAGGGGTGATGGACCAGGGCCAGGGGTGATGGACTGCCAGGAGTGTTGGGGACTGTGTTGTGGAGTGTTGACTGTGTTGTGGGGTGTTGACTGTACAGGAGTGTTGTACTGTGTTGTGGAGTGTTGTTGTGTTGTGGGGTGATGGTCAGTTGGAGGTTGGACTGTGTGAGTGTTGTACTGTGTTGTGGGGTGATGGACTGTGTTGTGGAGTGTTGTACTGTGTTGTGGAGTGTTGGACTGTGTTGTGGGAGGTTGTGGGTGATGACTGTGTTGTGGAGTGTTGTACTGTGTTGTGGAGTGTTGGACTGTGTTGTGGGGTGTTGTACTGTGTTGTGGAGTGTTGGACTGTGTTGTGGGGCGTTGTGCTGGTGATGGACTGTGTTGTGGAGTGTTGTACTGTGTTGTGGAGTGTTGGACTGTGTTGTGGAGTGTTGGACTGTTGTGGAGTGTTGACTGTGTTGTGGGTGTTGACTGTGTTGTGGGGTGTTGTACTGTGTTGTGGAGTGTTGAACTGTGTTGTGGGGTGATGGACTGTGTTGTGGAGTGTTGAACTGTGTTGTGGGGTGTTGAACTGTGTTGTGAGGGTGTTGGACTGTGTTGTGGAGTGTTGGACTGTGTTGTGGAGTGTTGTACTGTGTTGTGAGTGTTGGACTGTGTTGTGGGGTGATGTACTGTGTTGTGGGGTGTTGACTGTATGGGGTGATGACTGTGTTGTGGGGTGTTGAACTGTGTCAGGAGTGCTGGACTGTGCTTGTTGTACTGTGTTGTGGGTGTTGTGCTGTGTTGTGGGGTGTTGGACTGTGTTGTGGAGTGTTGAACTGTGTTGTGGGGTGTTGTACTGTGTTGTGGGTGTTGTGCTGTGTAGTGGCAAGTGGACTGTGTTGTGGGGTGTTGTACTGTGTTGTGGGGTGTTGTACTGTGTTGTGGAGTGTTGTACTGTGTTGTGGGGTGTTGGACTGTGTTGTGGAGTGTTGAACTGTGTTGTGGGGTGTTGGACTGTGTTGTGGAGTGTTGGACTGTGTTGTGGGTGTTGTACTGTGTTGGGGTGTTGGACTGTGTTGTGGAGTGTTGAACTGTGTTGTGGAGTGTTGTACTGTAAGACTGTGTGTGTGTTGACTGTGTTGTGGGTGTTGGACTGTGTTGTGGATGGGACTGTGTTGTGGGTGATGGACTGTGTTGGGGTAAGGAACTGTGTTGTGGAGTGTTGGGACTGTGTTGTGGGGTGATGGACTGCGTTAGGGTGTTGTACTGTGTTGGGGTGATGGACTGCTGTGGGTGCTGGAACTGTGTCAGGAGTGCTGACTGGTGTTGTAAGATGACTGTACAGAGTGCTGGTACCGTACAGGGGTGATGCACTGTGTTGTGGGAGTGTTGTACTGTGTTGTGGGGATGGACTGTGTTGTGGGGTGTTGAACTGTGTTGTGGGAGTGTTGGACTGTGTTGGGGTGATGGGACTGTGTTGTGAGCAAGCAAAATGTGTTGTGGGGTGATGGACTGTGTTAGGGTGTTGAACTGTGTTAGGGGTGATGGACTGTGTTGGGGAGAAGGTACTGTGTTGTGGGGGTGATGGACTATGTTGGGGTGTTGAAATTGTGTTGTGAGTAAGCACTGTGTTAGGGGGTATATCTGTGTTGTGAGTGTTGTACTGTGTCAGGGGTGATGGACTGTGTTAGAGTGTTGAATGTAAAGGTGGGGGTGATGACTGTAAGGTGTTAAACTGTGTTGTGAGTGCTGGGACTAAAGGGGGTGATGGACTGCAAGGTGGGAGTGTTGGTACTGTAAGTCGTGAATCGTGTTGCAAGTGTTGGGAACTGCTGTGGGATAGTTGGACTGTAAAGCAGGGCAGATGACTGTGTTGTGAGTGTTGAACTGTGTTGGGTGGAGGTTGGACTGTGTTGGGTGGGAGTGTTGTACTGTGTTGGTGAGTGTTGTACTGTGTTGTGGGAGCAAGTTGAAACTGTGTTGTGGAGCAAGCTGGGACTGTGTTGTGAGCAAGCTGGACTGTGTTGGGAAAGGAAATTGCTGTGGAGTAAGCGGGACTGTAAGCAGGGGGTGAAGGACTGTGTTGTGAGTGCTGAACTGTGTTGTATGTTGGACTGTACAGAGTGTTACCAGGCAGGGTGTTGTACTGTGTTGTGGGAGTGTTGTGCTGTGTTGTGGAGTGTTGTACTGTAAGCCAGAGTGTTGGAACTGTGTTGTGGGAGCATGTACTGTGTTGTGGAGTGCTGGGACTGTGTTGTGGGAGTGTTGTACTGTGTTGTGGGAGTGTTGTACTGTGTTGTAAGCTGGGACTGCAGTTGTGGGGAAAAGCTTGTACTGTGTTGTGTGAGCAAGCCGGACTGTGCTGTAAGTATGGAATGCAAGCCAGGAGTGTTGTGGAACGTTGTGAGTGTTGTGCTGTGTTGCGGAGTGTTGTACTGTGTTGTGAGTGTTGAACTGTGTTGTGGAGTGTTGAAACTGTGTTGTGGGAGTGTTGGACTGTGTTGTGGAGTGTTGACTGTGTTGTGGGAGTGTTGGACTGTGTTGTGGGAGTGTTGTGCTGTGTTGTGAGCGTTGTACTGTGTTGTGGAGTTGAAACTGTGTTGTGGGAGGTTGTACTGTGTTGTGGAGTGTTGGGACTGTGGCACAGGGGAGTGCGTTGAACTGTGTTGTGGGAGGTTAACTGTGTTGTGAGTAAGAAATGGGTGTTGTGGGAGTGTTGAACTGTGTTGTGAGTGTTGGAACTGTGTTGGGAGTGTTGTACTGTGCTGTGGGAGTGTTGTACTGTGTTGTGAGTGTTGTGCTGTGTTGTGGGAGTGTTGACTGTGTTGTGATGCCAGGTTGCAAGTTGTGGAGTGCTGGTACCAGGTTGTGAGTGTTGGACTGTGTTGTGGAGTGTTGTGCTGTGTTGTGGGAGTGTTGAATCGTGTTGTGGAGGTTGTGCTGTGTTGTGGGGTGTTGGACTGTGTTGTGAGTGTTGTACTGTGTTGTAGTGGTGTTGACTGTGTTGTGGGAGTGTTGGACTGTGCTGTGGGAGTGTTGTACTGTGTTGTGAGTGTTGGACTGTGTGTTGTGTGGGGTGATGGACTGTGTTGTGTGAGCAAGCTGGGACTGTGTTGTGAGTGTTGGGTACTGTGTTGTGAGCAAGTTGGACTGTGTTGTGGGAGTGTTGGACTGCAAGTTGGGGTGATGGACTGTAAGCCAGGGGTGAGATGGGACTGTGTTGTGGAGTAAGTGGGACTAAAGTTGTGAGTGCTTGTGCTGTGGAGTGTTGACTGTGCTGTTAGTGCTGGACTGTACAGGGCGCAGAGTGACTGGCCGATGTGCTTATGATACAGTATATTCACACACACACACACACACACACACACACACACACACACACACACACACACACACACACACACACACACACACGCACACACACACAGGCACGCAGTAGTGTGGGCGGCCATTGTTAGCACTCATTGCTATTATTATTAGTTGTGGTTGTGATAGTTGTGGTGGTGGTGATGGTTGTGGTGATGGTTGTGGTGGTGATGGCTGTTGGTGGTGGTGATGGAAGGGTGCCGTGATGGTTGTAGGTGGTGGTGATGGTTGTGGTGGTGGTGATGGTTGTGGTGGTGGGCTTGGAGATGATTGTGGCTTGTGGTGGTGGTTGTGATGGTTGTGGTTGTGTGGTGATACACAGGTGGTGGTAATAGCTGTGGTGGTGATGGTTGGTGGTGGTGGCTGAGATGATTGTGGTTGTGGTGGTGTCAGATGGTTGGTGGTTGTGGTGGTGATGGTTGTGGTGGTGGCCGAGATGATTGTGATTGCTGGTGGTTGTGATGGTAGTTGTGTGGTGGTGATGGTTGTGGTGGTGTATGATGATTGTGGTTGTGGTAGTGATGGCAGTGGTGGTGGTGGTGATGGCTGTGGTGGTGGTGATGTCAGGGTGGTGATGGTTGTGGTGGTGGTGATGCATTGTGGTGGTGGCTGAGATGATTGTGGTTGTGGTGGTGGTTGTGATGGTTGTGTTGGTGGTGTGATGCTGTGGTGGTAATGGTGAGGTGGTGATGGCTGTGGTGGTGGGCTGAGATGACTGTGGCTGTGGTGGTGGCTTAGATGGTTGTGTTGTGGTAAGGATGGTTGTGGTGGCTGAGATGATTGTGATTGTGGTGGTGGTTGTGATGGTTGTGGTTATGTGGTGGTGATGGCTGTGGTGGTGGCTGAGATGGTTGTGTGGCTAGGTGGTGGTTGTGATGGTTGTGATTGTGGTGGTGGTATGGATATTATTGTTATCGTTATTCATATTATCATTATCATTCAAATTATTATCACAGGAATTTATTTAACGAGAAACTAATTATAAGTGAACAATAACGACACATTTATTATTATTATTATTATTATTATTATTATTATTATTATTATTATTATTATTATTATTATTAGTAGTAGTAGTAGTAGCAGTAGTAGTAGTAGTAGTAGTAGTAAGTCTGTATATGTCCTGGTAATGTCTCACCAGTGGCTAAACGGCCCCGAAAACTACTAAAATTAAACTCGAAATTGTATTGATTTTTTTTTGGCAACTTTCATACAAAAAAAATTAAGGCCAAGAAAGTGTTTGACGGCCTAAAGATATAAATAAATTGAGGAGATTTTAGTAGAAATTTAAATCTAAATATTTTTTCCAGAATCTTATAGTGGTTAAAAAAAGGCAAAATAACACTATCAGTCAGAAGGTTAATGTACAGCCATAAGGGATAAATAAACATTGACCCTCATCAAGAAGAAGAGACTAAGGACATTTTTGAAAGAATATAAAATCTTAAATTGTTTTATAATATTTTAACTTTTTATTTTGAAGACGTATGATACCTTCACTAATTTTCCACCTAAGAGTATAACAATAAGGATCTTTTTCTTATGTTAATGTGAGGAAGAAACTAACTCTATTGTACTTTATATTGACTGTTCTTGAGTACGATAATTTGGCCCCTTGAGTCCGATAATTTGGCCTCTTTGAGTACGATGGCCCCCTGAGTACGATAATTTGGCTTCTTCAGTACGATAAACAGCCCCCTGAGTACGATAATTTGGCTTCTTCAGCAACGATAACCGCCCCCTAAGTACGATAATTTGGCTTCTTCAGCACGATAACTTGCCCCTTGAGATAAATTTGGCTACTAAGCATGATGATTTGGCTTCTTCATTACGATAATTTGGCCCCTCAAGTAACGATAACTTCGCCCATAGTACGAAATTAACCCTGAGTGTAATTAATTAACCACGATGACTCTAAATTCCTTGAGTACAATATCACTTCCTAAAACAAATTATTCAATATTAAACTGGTTAAGACATATTACTAAAGTGTTAAGTCATCAAACTCGAGGAATTGTCATATTTGTAAAAGCCACGACGCTAAAGGAACTTAAAAACAACCATCCGTTTATGTACAGAAATATATGTTCCTTTTATATATTTCGTAGCCAGCGTAAAAAATACGTCTACATCAAATATGTATATTTATATTCTATTAAATACATAAGTTTGTGTCTGACTTAGGATAGACGTCCACGCATATCCCAGTGGGAATTCTCCCTTACAAACGCTGTTTGTCGCTGCTCCAGCCGACCCCACCACCCCCAGTGTATGCCTCGTGGTCTAGGTCAACCAGCGCCGCCATACACTCACGGAGCGGGGGTCAACTGCCAGGCCACGCCTACCCCCGCTATTTAAGACCTGACCTCGTGGTGATCTGTCTCTCTCTAACCTACCACAGCCAACACCTCCTCCCGCCGGCCTGGCGGCTTCGCTCCCGCCTGCCTGGCGGTACTCTCCCCGCTGGCGAGCGGTACTTTCTCCCGCTGGCGAGCCACAAGCTGTCCTTCTCCTGAGCGTCCTCACCAACGCCAGCTCTCTCTACATCACGCTGTAACCATGCTGCCTTCCCCAGCACCAAGCTGCATTGTACATCCAATACAACATGTATATAGAGAGCACATTATGAGTTTCCTTTCCATCCCATCCTGGGTGAGAACCAAAACAATCTCATACCCCACAAATGGTGACCTCGGAGATCTCGCACTCACACAGGATGGAGGAGAAACTGATCACGCCCCAGCCTTCAAGCAACATGGAAGACTGGCTTATCCACCCAGAAGCAGCTCTCATCGGCTCTACAGCTGCACTGTCTCTCCACACCGCAGGTCAGACAACCCCTAGAGCAGCTCTGCTACTCTAAGCAGACAGTCGCCTCTTACGACCCCACACACACCTGTCCTGCCTCAGACGCCGACCCGGCCCAGCAGTAACCCCTGCCGCCACTGATGCGGCCTCTGTTCCCAGAGCAAGGACCCACACACACCTCTTTCTCCCTCAGGTACTCCTGCTGATGTCCTAACCTGCCAAGGCTGGGTGTCAGACCCAGCTGCTGTCACGAGCCTCATCCGCTTCATGATGCGGAGCCCTACTCCTGACCCAGGCCACCCCAAAGAGGCGCATCTGACGACTCTGTTCCTGCCGTGAGGGCACAACATTCATCGCCTCCAAAAATAACTTTATTCTCCTCAGGTACTCTTGCTAATGTCCTGCACCCTGTTGCTGTCGTGGACCCAGCTGCTGTCACGAGCCCCTCATCCGCTGCTGCTGACACAGCCCCTGCTCCTAACCCAGGTCCACACACCCCAGCAGGCGCATCTGTCGACTTGTACCTGCCGTGAGGAAGCACAACATTCACTGCCTCACACACACCCTTATTCTCCCTCTCTTCTCCCACAGATATTGTGTATCTAGACAGTTGTAATCCAGACCGGCTCATCACGCCATCGATGTTGTCTCACATGAGCGGCACCCACCGCCCGTCTCTGCCTCACATGTGCTATGCAAACCCTGCAGACAACAAGTCCCTACACAGCCTGGAGGGAAGGGGAGATGTAGTGAATTCTCCCTCAAAACGCTGTTTGTCGCTGCCTAGCCGACCCCACCACCCCCAGTGTATGCCTCGTGGTCTAGGTCAACCAGCGCCGCCATACACCACGAGTGGGGTCAACTGCTAAGCCACGCCTCCCCCCGCTATTTAAGACCTGACCTCGTGGTGATCTGTCTCTCTCTCACCACAGCCACCACAACACCTTCCTCCCCGGCCGCTGCCTGGCAGCCTTCGCTCCTCCGCCTGCCTGGCGGCACTCTCTCCCGCTGGCGAGCGGTACTCTCCCGCTGGCGAGCCAAGCTGTCCTTCTCTGAGCGTCCTCGATCTCACATCACGCTTGTAACCATGCTGCTTCCCAGCAACCAAGCTGCATTGTACATCCAATAAACATGTATATAGAGCATGACAGAGTTTTCTCCATCCCATCCTGAGTAATGAACCAAAATACTCATACCCCACAATCCTCTGTGACTACGTTCGTGTGTGAGGAATATCTCCAATATAAGAAAGAGCAAAGGAGAGCCAGTCAGTCATTAAGCCGTGGCCGGGGGCGCTGCTAGGGATCCAAACACGACCGTCCGCCCGAGGCCAGTGTTGCCAGAGCCCAGAAGCGACCAACCTTTCTTCAGTCTTATTTTCTTCCGTCTTTTTGGAGAGAGAGAGAGCAGAGAGACAGAGAGAGAGAGAGAGAGGGGGGGGGGGAGACAGACCAGTGAATAGTTTGGTTGTTTTCGCTTCCGTGATCTATTTAGGACCATGTGTGGTGTGGGGAATTTTTCAGGTAGTAGTGTGTTATTGTAGAGATTTTTTTTATCCCCGTCAGTAGTGGGTACATGTCACTGTGGCTCAGTTAGTTATCAGTCTTGCCTTAGTGACTTATGGAGGTGACTGGTCAAACTGGTAACACTTTATACTGTACACCCCAGTCTTAATGGGTTACAGTCTTAATGGGTCACAGTCTTAATGGGTCCCAGTCTTAATGGGTTACAGTTTTAATGGGTTACACTAATGTCAAGTCTTAATGGGTTACAGTCTTAATGGGTTACAGTCTTAATGGGTACAGTCTTAGTGGGTGACAGTCTTAATGGGTTACAGTCTTAATGGGTCACAGTCTTAATGGGTTACAGTCTTAATGGGTCACAGTCTAATGGTTACAGTACATCTAAGGTACAGTCTTAAGTGTTACAGTCTTAATGGTCACAGTCTTAATGGTACAGTCTTAATGGTTACAGTCTAATGGGTCAAAGTCTTAATGGGTTACAGTCTTAATGGGTCACAGTCTTAATGGGTTACAGTCTTAATGGGTCAGTCTTAATGGGTCACAGTCTTAATGGGTTACAGTCTTAATGGGTCCAGTCTTAATGGGTCACAGTCTTAATGGGTCACAGTCTTAATGGATTACAGTCTTAATGGGTTACAGTCTTAATGGGTCACAGTCTTAATGGCCAGTCTTAATGCCAGTTGGGTCACAGTCTAATGGGTTACAGTCTTAATGGGTCACAGTCTTAATGGGTCACAGTCTTAATGGTCACAGTTAATGGGTCACATCTAATGGTCACAGTCTTAATGGGTCCTAGGTCACATCTAATGGGTTACAGTCTTAATGGGTCACAGTCTTAATGGGTTACAGTCTTAATGGGTCAGTCTTAATGGGTCAGTCTTAATGGGTCACAGTCTTAATGGGTCACAGTCTTAATGGGTCGTTAATGCTCCCAGTCTTAATGGCTCACAGTCTTAATGGGTTACAGTCTTAATGGGTTACAGTCTTAATGGGTTACAGTCTTAATGGGTCACAGTCTAATGATTCCATCTTAATGTACAGTCTTAATGTTACAGTGTTAATGGGTCAGTAAATGATTCCCAGTCATTAATGGGTCACAGTCTTAATGGGTCACAGTCTTAATGGGTCACAGTCTTAATGGGCCACAGTCTAACCAGTCTTAATGGGTGACAGTCTTAATGGGTTACAGTCTTAATGGGTTACAGTCTTAATGGGTTACAGTCTTAATGGGTCACAGTCTTAGATTCCATCTGAATGGGTTAAGTCTTAATGGGTTACAGTCTTAATGGGTCACAGTCTTAATGATTCCGTCTTAATTAATGGGTCACAGTCTTAATGGGTCACAGTCTTAATGGGTCACAGTCTTAATGTCCAGTCTTAATAGGTTACAGTCTTAATGGGTCACAGTCTTAATGGGTTACAGTCTTAATGGGTCACAGTCTTAATGATTCCATCTTAATGGGTTACAGTCTTAATGGGTTACAGTGTTAATGCACAGTCCAAATGATTCCCAGTCTTAATTAATGGGTCACAGTCTTAATGGGTCCCAGTCTTATGGGTCCCAGTCTTAATGGGTCCCAGTCTTAATAGGTTACAGTGTTAATGGGTTACAGTCTTAATGGGTCACAGTCTTAATGATTCCGTCTTAATTAATGGGTCCCAGTCTTAATGGGTCACAGTCTAAATGATTCCCAGTCTTAATTAATGGGTCAAGTCTTAATGGATCACAGTCTTAGGGTTCAAGTCTTAATGGGTCACAGTCTTAATGGGTTACAGTGTTAATGGGTTACAGTCTTAATGGGTCACAGTCTTAATGGGTCACAGTCTTAATGGGTCACAGTCTTAATGGGTTAGTCTACCAAGGCATAATGGGTCCATCTAATCTTAATGGGTCACAGTCTTAATGGGTCACATAATGGTCAGTCTTAATGGGTCACAGTCTTAATGGGTTACAGTCTTAATGGGTCACAGTCTTAATGGGTTCAGTCTTAATCACTTAATGGGTCACAGTCTTAATGGGTGACAGTCTTAATGTACATACAGTCTTAATGGGTCCAGTCTTAATGGGTCAGTCTTAATGGGTTACAGTCTTAATGGGTACCAAAGTCTTAATGGGTCAGTCTTAATGGGTCACAGTCTTAATGGGTTACAGTCTTAATGGGTCACAGTCTTAATGGGTCGTCTAAAATGGGTCACAGTCTTAATGGGTTACAGTCTTAATGGGTCACAGTCTTAATGGGTTACAGTCTTAATGGGTCACAGTCTTAATGGGTCTGATCAATACAGTCTTAATGGAAGTCACAGTCTACCAATGGGTCACAGTCTTAATGGGTTACAGTCTTAATGGGTCACAGTCTTAATGGGTCACAGTCTTAATGGGTTACAGTCTTGTCAGTCTTAATGGGTACAGTCTTAATGGGTCACAGTCTTAATGGGCGTCTTAATGGGTCACAGTCTTAATGGGTCTGTCTTAATGGGTCACAGTCTTAATGGGTTACAGTCTTAATGGGTCACAGTCTTAATGGGTCACAGTCTTAATGGGTCTAATCTTAATGGGTCACAGTCTTAATGGGTTACAGTCTTAATGGGTCCGCTTAATAGGTTACAGTCTTAATGTGCCACAATCTTAATGGTGACAGTCTTAATGGGTGACAGTCTTAATGGGTGACAGTCTTAATGGGTGACAGTCTTAATGGGTCACAGTCTTAATGGGTTACAGTCTTAATGGGTTCAAGTCTTAATGGGTCACAGTCTTAATGGGTTACCAGTCTTAATGGGTCCAGTCTTAATGGGTCACAGTCTTAATGGTTACAGTCTTAATGGGTTACAGTCTTAATGGGTCACAGTCTTAATGGGTTACAGTCTTAATGGTCACAGTAATGGGTCACAGTCTTAATGGGTTACAGTCTTAATGGGTCACAGTCTTAATGGGTTACAGTAACAGCTTAAGGGACAGTCTAATGGTCCGTCTTAATGGGTCACAGTCTTAATGGGTCACAATCTTAATGGGTCACAGTCTTAATGGGTCACAGTCTTAATGGTCGATCTTAATGTCCAATCTAATGGGTCACAGTCTTAATGGGTTACAGTCTTAATGGGTACAGTCTTAATGGGTTACAGTCTTAATGTGCCACAATCTTAATGGGTGACAGTCTTAATGGGTGACAGTCTTAATGGGTGACAGTCTTAATGGGTCACAGTCTTAATGGGTTACAGTCTTAATGGGTTCAAGTCTTAATGGGTTACAGTCTTAATGGGTGACAGTCTTAATGGGTGACAGTCTTAATGGGTGACGTCTTAATGGGTCACAGTCTTAATGGGTTACAGTCTTAATGGGTTCAAAGTCTTAATGGGTCACAGTCTTAATGGTTACAGTCTTAATGGGTGACAGTCTTAATGGATGTCTTAATGGTGACAGTCTTAATGGGTCACAGTCTTAATGGGTTACAGTCTTAATGGGTTCAAGTCTTAATGGGCCACAGTCTTAA
>NW_024747148.1:17500-102500 GCF_018991925.1 Homarus americanus
TAAAAACCTAACATGATATAAAAACCTAACATAAAAAACCTAACATGATATAAAAAACCGAAAATGGTATAAAAAACCTAGCATGATATAAAAAACCTAACCTAACATGATATAAAAAACCTACCATGATATAAAAAACCTAACATGATATAAAAATACCTAACATGATTTAAAACAAAATCTAACATGATATAAAAAACCTAACATGATATAAAAAAACCTAACCTAACCTAATAAAACCTAAACTTAACAAACCTAACCAAAGTAATTCCGTCAACTAAAACGTCGTTATTAAAACCAAACTTAACAGGTTATTTTTTAGTATTATATCACGCGATCTTTCTCTCAACTAACAAACACAAAAGACCACATTTATCCTCTGTAACAAATTTATTGATAAAAAGAAACATGAAACAGACAAACTCATCAGATCATTGGCTGATCAATAAGAAATACCAGAAAAAAAATACACTCTGAAAGCTTATTTTTTCGTGGGTATATAAATTACATGAACTAATAGGAGGACTGCCAATTAAAGCCCCAAACAAGCCATGATATATTGTGGTGAATTTCCCCCACCCACCATGGAGTTATACCCTCAGGTTGTGGTGGCCAGGCAGTGTTATACCACAGGGTAATACAAGGGTTCATTTCCATCGTTAGTGAGATTGAAAACCAACCTAGGTAACCATTGAGGCTGTTCCCTTTATTCGAGGATATCGGTGCTGTTGTGGTGTAGTGGAGGAGTTTTATGGCTACGTGTTTACATCGCAGGGGGACATTATGCTCGTTCTGTGGCTCTCCGGTTCTCAATTTTACGGGTTTATATGTTTATATCTGCCAATATTATGCTTGTTTAGTGGTTGAAAGATTTACAGTTATGGAAGTTGTAAGTTTATATTGTGAGGATATTATACTTGGTGGCTCTAAGATTCTCAGTTATATATTTAGTATGTCCAAAATATGAGGACATTACGCTCGCTGTGTTTTTTTTCATACATGCATAAGTTCATACAAATAAATATTTATTCAAAGGTATACATTCATACATATATACAAACGTACATACATAGATTAGTATAAGTTCGTATATATTAAACTGAGATAACTTACCTTGCTCTTAACTCACAGTCGTCTTCTAATCAGCTGACGGACTACTTAGTAAGATGTAACGGTACGTAAATATTAATTATCTATATAAAATATTAGTTTCAGCACAATTCATAAGATCAAACTCGGCTTTTTTTTTCAATTAACTTATACTTTTTATTATATATTTTCTTCAAATAATAAGGAAGAAGGCAGAAATTAATATTTAATATGACTGATTAGTTTATCTGGGATTCTACAGATGTTACCCCTCAAGATTACGTTGTCAACCTGTCGGGTGTTGCCGTTGTAATGTGTATTATTTAAAATTCATCGCAGTGGATACTTTGTCAGCCTCGTCAGTGTAATAATTTGCGAGATGATTTATTGTAGGAAGTTATGAACAACAACTCGTAAGTGAAATAACTCTGAAACTATTTAAATCACTATGGGAAAGAATGGTTGTGATGTGACGTGAGTGACTGTTGCAACACTGTGTACTTCTCTCTCGTAGTCTGGAAATTAATTCATTGGTCCACACACATATAATTACCAATGTTTTACATACTTTATTAAAACTTGAGTGTATTGAGTGACGTACAGTGATATAGACGTATACATACCGTTAACATGAGTGTGGTGACGGGAGCGGCCATGACGTACCCAGCACCGCCTCCTCGGTAAGTACACGAATAAATCTTCATAACAATTCGACTGTTCCTCGTAACTGTTAATACATTATCTTCTCTACAAACTGGTGTAGTGTTCTGTGCTAAAGGACCTTTGCTGGGGTTAGGACGTAGATGCATATAACGACAACACAACACACCAATGCCGTACTACTTCATTGTTGTTATCGTTTACACAAACTGTGTATAGAAAAAGACCTTAGCTCTTGTGGCGCCTTAATACATTATAACAACAAAAACAAAGTATTGGTAAACATATATTTGTTTTAATTTATTGTTGTATAATAAAGTGTATGTGTAATTTACGAAATATTTTGATTCAATGTTTACTGTATAAGTTAACATCGTTATTTTCGTCTATCTGAAGACCCGATGGTTCTCGATTGTTTCATAGTTTTAGAATTTTATTAATTGTTAAAATATGCTGGTTTTCTGTGTTATTATTATTATTATCATTATTATTATTATTATTATTATTATTAGTAGTAGTAGTAGTAGTAGTATTAGGCGAATGAGTGGGTCAGGGAAATCCAAGCTCTGTCTGAGATTGCTAACACACGTAGGGTGTGTCATAGGAGGGAAGATCAGCTAAAACTAATGGCCCATCACTTTTTTGGTAGATTTTAGTGTATATAAACAGAAAATAATTTCAGTTTAAATATTTTGCAACCTTTTGCTAGGTAAATTTTAGCGTGAAATTTATCGAAAATCTAACTTACAGCTGCATTAGTGCATTACAATTAAATAGTGAACATTGCTTTCTGACTTCATTCTTTAACAACCCAACTAACAATATTTTTTTCTGTTTCATATTCTGATGCATTTATAAGTTGATAATATTTGCGATGGCTGCTTGTGTCAGGACGAGGAACCAAAAATCCAGCCATCTCAGTCACTATCTTGGGTCTGGGAGAGAGCTCCTGAAGTCGGAGTTGCCTACATTGAGAGATGCTTTGAGATACGGTGTTTTAATCAGGCAAATCAGTGAAAAGAACCAAAGAACTTACACAAACAAAGACATTGCCAGTGATATGACCAAAGCTGTCTTGGCTAACGCTCAGTTCAAGCCTCCAGTCATAACAAGTCAGAAGAAGATTAGTGAGAGACTGCTAGCCAGTTGGGAAAAGGCAAGAGATATCTCTCTTGGGAGAGGAAAACTTGCAGTTAAGGACAGCTTTGCCAAGCAACTGGACCAGTTATTTGACATAATTACTTGCAAGTGCCCAATTGTTCTCTGTCCTGAGTTTGGATGCGATCGTGACTGTAAATCCGAGGCCCACATCTCCTGTATTTGCAAGCGTGAACTGAAGATTCCTGTGATCGAACTGGCATTTGTCCAAAGCTTACAGAGAGAGAAGACTGGAGTATAGGGGCTCTCCTATGATTTCTAGCCAAGATATTCCGGAGTCCAAGAGACAGGAGGCTGCCACAGAGAGACAGAAGAGGAGAAGAGTTGCGAGGAAAAGAGACTTGAGAAGGCCCAGGGTGAATTAAAAAGGCCGATGATTGAGGTCAACTGATTCAGAGTTTAATGACTTCCCCATGGCTGATCCGAGTGCTGACCAGGAGAATGGTGACTTTGTCCCTAACCCAGAAAAATGATCCCAAACCTTCCAGGCATAAGATTCGAAATAGGAAAGATATCCCGAGCATAGCTCTGGCCAGCATGCGACACCACACTGGTCTCAGAGAAACTGCAGAGATAGTAACAGCTGCCTGGATTGACGGTGGTTTGATAACACCTGATGATGTTCACCTAGTGATAGATCATAACAAAGTAAGGAGAGCTCAGGAGAAACTTGTCAGTAACCTAGAAGAGGAGTTTGATAAGGGGATAAGAGAAAATGGAATCAATTGTTTGTTCTTTGATGGGAGAAGGGATGACACTAAAGTGCTCATGAAAGTTGGAGATTCTGACAAGTTGTTCCATGCCATGGTGAAGGAGGAACACTACTCCTGCTGCAGTGAACCAGGAGGGAAGTATTTGTGGCATTTCACTCCAGAGAAAAAGATGGCCTCAGAAACCAGCTGAGATAATTGGCAGATAACATTGTGAACTGGCTCAGAGAGGAGCAATAGACCAGACCCTGCAAAATGGAGGACAGCACCAACACGAACACAGGGGGGCAAGGGGGGGTCATACAGTGGATAGAGCGGAAGATTGGGAGGAAGCTGGTCTGGATTGTTCGTGACCTCCACACCAACGAGTTGCCACTCAGACATCTGATCCAGGAGCTGGATGGCAAGACTCTTTCAAACAACAGATGGTCTGGTCCTCTTGGCAAGATGCTGGACTCTGCCACTGAGTTAGAAATAAATCTGAGCTTTGAAAAAATCACAGTTGGCCCTCCACTCGTTGAGCTTGCACATACTGTCATTGACGACCTGAGTACTGACCAGTACTATGGTTACATGGTTTGCAGTGCCATCAAAACTGGGGTCATGCCTGATAGACTTGCTTACCTGCAGATAGGTCCAGTCTCACATTCTAGGTGGCTCACAACGGCTCTCAGGTTCTGCAGAATTTGGGTCGCTCATCATAAACTGAAAGGAAATCCAGCTTCACAACCTGAGACTTATTGTCCAATTCATCAGTGTCTACTTGCCAAATTGGTTCAACACCAAGGTCAAGTCATCGTTCTCCGAAGGTCTGAGGCATGTTCTCTTCCAGCTTGAGCTCCTGAGGAGTCAGCCAAGGAAGGTTGTTCAGATTGTGGAGCAGACTGTGAGGAGATCTTCCTGGTATGCTCATCCCGGGGCAGTTCTGCAGACAATGCTCTGCAGTAAGGATGAGGAGGAGAGAAGAGTGGCAGTCAAAAAGATCTTGAATATGAGACTTATGAGAGGATCTGGGCATGACGAATCAGTTGGTGACGATTCCTTCAGGGTCAGGAAGACTCCTGAAGTCAATCTAGGTGCCAAGACCCTCACTGATCTCATAGATCTGGATAACATCCAGGCTGGCAGTGAGCCCCCTCTTACCTGCAGCCTCACCAATGTTCAAGTCAGAGCTTTCCTGGACAACCCCATGCATGTCCCTGCCTGGCCCTCGCACACCCAGAGAATAGAGCGTTGTGTACAGCAAGTGAGCGAGGCCAGCAGTCACGTGTACAGCCAGGAGAGGAGGGAAGGCTACATCCGAGCTCAGGTGGTCAGTAGGGAGGTGATGAGTAGAAACAGAAGCAAGAAAGACATGTTCTCTATGGTGTGCAGCAACACCGGGTCGTAGTAGTAAAACCGGTTTTTGTATTTGATGATTTTGTTTTCTAAAGGAATATTAAATTTAATAAATGTATCAAGATCATTCGTTTCACTATTCTGGATCATTTTCATCCTAATAAATTAACCTGATACATTTACTTTACTTTAAATAAGCTATTTAGTGGTGTTGGTAAAAGGGTGGGAATACTGAATTTTCATGAGATTTCAAGTTAAAATTTACCAAGCAAAAAATAAAAACTTTTCAAATCTGAAGATATCACATGATTCTGCACATAGAACTACATCACGGACAATTATGGGCCGATTTTTTCAAAAAAAAAAAAAAATTCGCCTCCGTATGACACACCCTACTAACACAGAGCCACATGAGGCTTTTGCGGCATTCACCCATGGAGTCAAGCATCGCTGGAACTACCTGATGCGCACTGTCCTTGATATCGGACCCCCTCCTCCACCCTCAGGAAGACGCTATCAGCGTCAATTTCATTCCCAAATTAGTGAAACACCCTCACTTAACCCCAGCAGAAAGAGCACTCCTTGTACTACCACCGAGACTGGGAGGAATGGGATTGACCAATCCAGAGTAGATTGCTGCCACCGAACATCAAAACTCAGTTAAGCTGACGGCAGCCCTCACGGACCACATAATAGCTCAGAACGCAACAGAGGAGGTGGATACCAGTGAAGTAAACAAGATTCGAAGGTCCATTACTACAGAACGACAGCACGGCCAAAGTGATAAGTTGCAGCAACTATTGCTGCAAGTACCAGAGAATTTAAAAAAAAAGTAGTTATAGCACAGGAGGTGGGCGCCTCAAACTGGTTAACTTCATTACCGATAAGGGCAAATGGTTTCAGTCTCAATAAACAAGAATTTACAGTTGTCAACGCTCTAAGGTACAGTAGGCCAGTAGAAGGTTTGCCCTCCCAATGCATGTGTGGCTCTTCCTATGACGTCGATCACGCCATGGTGTGCAAGAAAGGGGGCTTCATATGCATGAGGCAAGACGAAATAAGATATCTCACAGCAAACATGTTGAAGGAAATCTGCTGTGATGTCAGGGTAGAACCGATCCTCCTTCCATTGGATGGTGAGAATTTCCAACATAAGACTTCAAACACATCCAACGAAGCCCGTGTTGACGTCAGTGCTCGAGGATTCTGGACGCTGGGACAGCGAGCCTTCTTCGACATCAGGATTTTTTATCCCATGGCTGCATGTCACCGTAACTTAGCTCTCGATGCTGCACCTGTTGAGATGTCGACTTTCCTTCTCTCTGCTGAGGTCTGCACTGCTCTGCCTCAGGGGAACGAGAGCATCGGCCCCAAAGCCGACAACTGTTGCAGATATTGACTTTGAGGCAACAGTCACTGAATGCCGCATAGATCTGCTGCTCAACTAACTCAACACCGCTAGGATAGCTACTTATGTATTAGAATATTTAATTTTAAGATAATAAAATTGCGGCGAAGGTGTTGCTATATGGGGAGGATGGAGGCCACGTAATAGTAGTAGCACTATTAGTAGTAGTAGTATGTTCATCGTTTTCCACCAGAAATGTCACAGCTATTGACTCATAAATTTACACGTATTTGTGGTAGATACCCAACCAAAGACGTACCATACCTATAAATCAAGTTCATTGGTTGAAAATTCCTTCAGCTGATTGGCGTTTTTGTAGTCGCTCTGGGTGTCTGTATAGCTACGAAACGAGACATGCGGGGGATATGTCTGTATACTGTATAGCCACTATGATTGGTGTATCTGGTGAGTGTACTGGCTCTACCTCTCCCAGTGTGGTGTATGAGAGAGGTATTCAGTGGGTGACGGCCCTGCACCTTATAATTACCCCCCTCTCTCTCTCTCTCTCTCTCTCTCTCTCTCTCTCTCTCTCAGTGTGGTGGTGTATGAGTGAGGTATTCAGTGGGTGACGGCGCTGTACCTTATAATTACCCCCACACATTAATAGACCACACGCTATCTATTAATCTTCTCACCTGTTCCACCCACCTGCAGATTTGCCTATTTTACGAGCCGGGCCATTTTCTTCGCCGCGTTATTATTAAGTTTTAAAGATGAAAGTGCTGCTGTCTGCGTTAACTTCCTAGTTGTGTGGAGATGAGTAATGATGCACTAGAACTTTCGATGTTCTTAACAAATATAACAATAAATATAATATAATAATAATAATAATAATAATAATAATTATATATATATAGTAATAATAATAATAATAAATAAAATAATAATAATAATAGTAATGATAATTGTAATAATAGTAGTAGTACGGTTGATAATAATAGTAATAGTTAGAATAAATATGATAATGATAGTGATAGGCTACTCTAACTAATCCTTTGAGTTCGATGGTAACCATTTGAGTATGATGACTGGAGCTAAAGTACGATTATTAACCCTTGAGTACGATGATTTAACCCATTGATTACGGAGATGTAATCCTTTAAATACGATGACATAACCTCTTTCGAGTACAGTGGCAGCCCATGGAGTACAGTAGACACATTGAGTACGATGACTACATTTAGAGTACGATAACTCATCCCCATAAGCACAATTAAACACCCCAGTTACAATAAATGGACCTCTTGAGTACGATGACTTGAACTTTAGAGTACATAAAACTAGTCCCCTTGAGTACGATGACTCGAAACCGGTATGGTGACTAACAGATGTTCACCCTGAGGCATATGTTGTTGTTTTGGTGTAGAATTTTGTAAGAATAAAAAAAATCTGGCAGAAATATTTAACAAAATCAATAATGAAGGGCAGATGACGTCAGAGGGCCTATGTATGTAAACAAAGGCTGATTCATACGGTAAGTGGACAAACTTTTAGTCGGAAACGAAATATTTACCATTGAAATTATTTGTTGGATAAAAAGTATATAATTGAATTTTTTTTTTATAAATATTAAGTATCTTGAAGGATTTTTTTCTCGTGGATATGAAGTATATATATAATTTATTAAAGATTTTTTTGAAAAAAGACTGAAAAAGGTAATCACTCACTGATATAGCTACATTATGTTATTAAAAGGTCATGAATCACTGATAATGGTAGAAGGTAAATGACTCGCATAATCCTATCAACATGACCCGGAAAAATTTAGGAATTACTTTTTTTCCCATCAACGAAGTCAAAAGAAACCCGGAGGAAGAGGAGAGGGTCGGTGAGCAAGAGGAGGGGGTGGAGAAGGGGGAGGAAGAGGAGAGGGGGAGGAGGGAAGAGGAGAGGAGGAGGAAGAGGAGAGGGGGAAGGAGAAGAGGAAATAATAATTATCCTCTTCCTGCTGTTGTACTTAACGCTATGGCCTTCCTGCAAGCGCTACAATCACCACCATAAGCAATACCACCACCACCACCACCCACTAATGGAGATATTACCTCCGGGATGATCTTGCTTCGGCGTCCAAATTAATGGCAAGAGGTAGCAGTGTGGCAGTATCATCACGGGGGCAGGGGGTGGAGGCTGGAGGTGGGGGGGGTGGGGGTTGATGGTGGGGTGGGTCGGGGAAGTGGATTGAGGTGAGGTGTGGAGGCTAAGGAGGTGAGATTGGGGTGGTGGGGGAGGGAGGATTTGAGGTGGGTCATGTCGGCTCCTTTCACGGCAAGGTTTGGTTTAGGTTAGGTTAGATAGGGGGTGAGGAGGTGAGGTGAGGTGGGTCATGTCAGCGCCTCTCACGGCGGCAAGGTTTGCTAGGTTAGGTTAGATAGGGGGGGGGAGGTGAGGTGGGTGTGTCAGCGTCTCTCACGGCCAGGTTTGGGAGTTAATATGATTTACACCTGTACGAAAGACCTTTGTTATACTCTTTCATGAAGGCTGACGGTACCTGGCCACCACTCCTGATCTCTCCCACCTGGTAGCTGTTCAAGACGTCTCTTATATGGTATTATATTACTGTAATAGGGGTGAAGGTGGCTGGGGGTGAAGGGTGGCTGGGGGTGGGGGGGTGGCTGGCTGGGGTGGGGGGTGGCTGGGGTGGGGGGTGGTGGGTGGGCTGGGGGGGGTGCTGGGGGGGGTGGTGGGGGGTGGCTGGGGGTGGGGGTGGCTGGCTGGGGTGGGGGGTGGCTGGGGGTGGGGTGGCTGGGGTGGGGGTGGCTGGGGGTGGGGGTGGAGGTGGCTGGGGGTGAAGGGTGGCTGGGGGGTGGGGTGGCTGAAGGGGGTGGGGGGGGGTGGCTGGGGTGGGGGGTGGCTGGGGTGGGGGTGGAAGAGATGGCACAGGGTGGAGAGGTGGCTGGGGTGGGGGGTGGCTGGGGATGGGGGGTGGCTAGGGATGGGGGGTGGCTGGGAGGGTGGGGGTGGAGAGGTGGCTGGGGGTGAAAGGGTGGCTGGGGTGGGGGTGGCTGGGGGGGTGGGGGAATGGCTGGGGTGGGGTGGCTGCTGGGGTGGAGGGTGGCTGGGGGTGGAGGGTGGCTGGGGGTGGGGGGGGTGGCTGGGGATGGGGGGTGGCTGGGGATGGGGGTGGCTGGGGATGGGGGTGGAGGGTGGCTACAGGGTGGGGGGTGGGGGTGGCTGGGGATGGGGGTGGCTGGGATGGGGGTGGCTGGGGGTGGAGGGTGGCTGGGGTGGGGTGATGGCTGGGGTGGGGATGGGGGTGGCTGGGGTGGGGATGGGGGTGGCTGGGGGCAGAAGGGGTGGCTGGGGGTGGGGGGTGGCTGGGGATGGGGGTGGCTGGGGTGAGGTGGCTGGTGGGGGGGTGGCTGGGGATGGGGGTGGCTGGGGATGGGGGGGCTGGGGATGGGGGTGGTGGCTGGGGGTGGGGGGTGGCTGGGGATGGGGGGTGGCTGGGGGTGGGGTGTGGGGTGGGGAGGTGGAGGAGCACTGGGATAAGTATCAGTAAAGGATGGGGATAAAAGGCTGGGGGTGGGGGATGGGGGTGGCTGGGGGTGAAGGGGGGCTATCAAAGAGGGTGGCTGGGGGGTGGGGATGGGGGGTGGCTGGGGGGTGGGGATGGGGGGGGTGGCTGGGGGGTGGTGGCTGGGGGGTGGGGTGGCTGGGGATGGAGGGTGGCTGGGGACGGAGGATGGGGGGGTGGGTGGGGGTGAAGTATGGCTGGGGGTGGAGGGTGGCTGGGGATGGGGGGTGGAGGGTGAAAGCACAGGGGGTGGAGGGATGGGGGGGGTGGGTGGGGTATTGGGGGTGGAGGGGCATTGGGGATGGGGGGTGGAGGGTGGCTGGGGTGGAGGATGGGGGGTGGAGGAGAGACAGAAGTGAGCTGGGGTGGAGGGTGGCTGGGGATGGTGGACGTGGCTGGGGGGTGGGGGAGGGTATCAAAGGTGGCTGGGGGTGGGGGATATGGACGGGGCATTGGGCAGACGGGGTGGTCAAAGTAATGGGGGAGCTGGCTGGGGGGATAGAGGGGTGGTAAGGATATATCAGAATTTAAAAGATAAGTGGCAAAGTGTGGACGGGGGGTGATGGGATGGGGGGGTGGCTGGGTGGGGGTGAAGGGTGGCTGGGGGGGTGGAGGGTTAAAGATGGGGGATGGATTGGGGTGTGGCTGGGGTATGGAGGGTGGCGCTGGGGTGGAGGGGTGAGGGTGGCTGGGGTGGGGGACTGGGGGTTGGAGGGTGGCTGGGGGTGGGGGGATGGGGTGGCTCATGGGGGGGTGGAAACGGGGTGGGGGGACGGGGAGGGTGGCTGTGGGGTGGGGGAGAGGATGATGGGGGTGGAGGGTGGCTGGGGTGGAGGGAAGGATGGGTGGATGGAGGGAAGGATAAGGAGGATGGAGGGGGTGGTGGATGGGAAGGATGGGTGGATGGAGGGAAGGATGGGTGGATGGAGAGAAGGATGGGTGGATGGAGGGGAAGGATGGACAGAGGAGGTTGGAAGGAAGGATGGGGTGGAGGGAAGGATGGGATGGAGGAAGGATAAGGAGGATGGAGGGAGGATGGGTGGATGGAGGGAAGGATAAGGAGGATGGAGGGAAGGATAAGGAGGATGGAGGGAAGGATGGGTGGGTGGAGGGAGGATGGGTGGATGGAGGGAAGGATAAGGAGGATGGAGGGAAGGATAAGGAGGATGGAGGGAAGGATGGGTGGGTGGAGGGAGGATGGGTGGATGGAGGGAAGGAAACGCATCGAAGCTACAGGATCATAATTTGGGTCAACACGGGTCACCGGAAGGTAGTTATCGAGCGTTCTGATTGACTCGGCGTAACAAGTCTTTCAGTACGATGCCCCTGTTGTGATTGGCTAGGCGTAGCAGGTCGTTCAGTAAGCTGCCTCCGTTCTGATTGATTCGGCAAAACGGTAAGTCGTTATATCAGATACTTCCGATCTGATTGACACGGCGTAACACAGATCGCTCAGTAAGCTACTGTCTTCTGATCAACACGGGGTAACAGAAATCTTTCAATAAACTACCTGAATTCTGATTGATACGACAAAACGGAGGTCGTTGAGAGTCCTCCGTTCTGACTGGCTCGAGATAATGGTTGTTCTGTATGAGTTTTAGGTGATTTCAGCCAAACAGACCGCCTCCCTGATCTGATCGCTTTTAATTCGGATGTTGTTTATCTCATCTGATGTGAACGTTCACGAGTGACTCAGCTCAGAGCTAACACGCCGCTTTGTAAACATCAAACAAAACATTATTTTTCTTTCTCTCTTGGTTATATTTTTTGGCGTCAAGGTCTTAAATCCCAACAAGTTAATCCATGGATGTAGCGTAAGAGAGAGAGAGAGAGAGAGCGAGAGAGAGAGAGAGTGAGAGAGAGAGAGTGAGAGAGAGAGAGAGAGAGAGAAAGAGAGAGAGAGAGAGAGAAATGCATACACCCCCCCACACACACACACACAGGTAATGTTAATGCACCTGAGAGAGAGAGAGAGAGAGAGAGAGAGAGAGAGAGAGAGGGAGAGAGCGAGAGAGAGACGAGAGAGAGAGAGAGAGAGAGAGAGAGAGAGAGAGAGAGAGAGAGAGAGAGAGAGAGAGAGAAAGTATATAATTCTCACACACACACACACACAGGTAATGTTAATGCACCTGAGAGAGAGAGAGAGAGAGAGAGAGAGAGAGAGAGAGAACATCACAGTGGACCTCGCCTTCCTGCTGACAAATATAAAAGAAACACAAGCTAATCCAGCCTTACCCCCCTCCCCCTCCCCCCTCCTCCCGACACTCGTTCAACAGGTGCAGTCAGTCAGTCAGTCAGTCAGTCAGTACAACACCTGCGGTAATCAAAAAACCACATAGGATGCTTTGGGAATTGTTTGGCCTCCCTCAAGCACCGTATTGTGGCCATCTTTCAGCGTCAGGTCAGATTCCTCCGGTGTGTAAGCAGATTTCTGTATTTATAAATCAAGGTATTTTTTTAGTTCGGGTTATTTTTTGTTTGTTTTTCTCAGGTAGTTGGCTGCAGGGGCCTCGGTTATGGCAACACCTACTGTTAAAATGCCTCGACGTTTATTGTATAAATTGTAGAGGATGAATAGAAGTATTTAACTCTATTGTACTTATATATATATTTTTATTATTTTTTTTTTATCTCTTTTTATTTTCCTGATAAGTATATTAGGTTAAGTTGTCTGTTAAGGTGAGTACTGTGCAGTCAGGTGTCAATACTGTTATACCTCCCTTCCCACCTAACCTAACCTAACCCAACCTAACCCAACCTAACCTAATCCAACCTAACCCAACCTAGCCTAACCCAACCTAACCCAACCCAACCTAACCCAACCCAACCTAACCCAACCTAACCACCATCAACCAAACTTAACCTAACTCAACTCCCAACCTAACCCAACTCAACCCAACTCAAACCCAACCTAACCCAACCTAACTTAACCCAACCTAACTTAACCTAACCCAACCTAACCCAACCTAACCTAACCCAACCTAACCAAACCTAAATAGAGACTAACGAAGAAGGAGGAAAGGGATAGGTAGGGATAGTATTGTTCATCTGTTTTTTTTTCTGTTCATTAGTTCTATCATTTTAGTTTTGTTGCTGTTAATGTTCTTTCATCCAGCGACTTGGTGTTGACAGTTCGCTCGTCTCAAATACACTGTATATTTACGGCACCAGATTTCAAGCCTTTAGAAAGATCGTGAAGTTTGCCTTAAGTGTTGGAGGGTATTTGTGTATTGGGTGTGGTAGCATGTAGCAAGTGTATGGCTGTAGTGGTAGTGTATAGTGTATAGATGTAGTGAAGAGTGTGTGGTAGTAGTGTATATAGTATAGTAGGTGTATGGCTGTAGTGAAGAGTGTGTGGTAGTAGTGTATATAGTAGGTGTATGGCTGTAGTGGTAGTGTATAGTAGATGTATAGCTGTAGTGGGCAGTGTGTGGTAATATGGCTGTAGTGGTTTTAAATTAGACAAGTTTAGATTTAGGCGCGAAATAGGTAAACATTGGTTTGGAAATAGAGTAGTGGATGAGTGGAACAAGTTACCAAACATCATCATTAACTCGAATACACTGGATAGCTTCAAACATAGGGTGGATGGATATATGAGCGATAGGGGTTGGGTGTAAATGGGACTGCCCATTATAGGCCAATAGGTCCGCTGCAATTTCCTCCATTCTTATGTTCTTTTTTATATAATAGGAGTGTATAGCAGTAATGGCTCATACTGCACGTGGTGGTATAACAAGGTATATATACAGTATATATTATATGACAGCACCACCTGTATATCGTCACTCGGTATATTCATGAATCTGGCCTCGTCAAACCTAACTATGTAAATGTTTCAGAACTAAAAAGCGACAACCAACACACCATCAAAATATTCACCATTAACATCACCACTACGTTGGAATTATCTGCCTCCGCCACATTAACATAATATAAATTGCCCTTACGTGATTAACAAACTAAATTAATATATATGTGTATATTTTTTTTATACGACAGTGGACGTATTAGAATAATGTGTTAATTCAAGCTATGAGCCCAGGTTAAAGTAGGTGAACTATGAAGCCCCGAGAGGAAGGTGGTGGGTCACATGGTGAATATTTAATACAAAAGACAGTGTTGATATTACTCGACATGTTAGGGTTAATTATATGTCTCCCTAGAACTAGTTTATGAGGTGAGTATTGGTTGAGCGCGCGCCAGGGATGCACCTCGTCTGTCGCGCCCGCTCACCCGATCAACAGTCGCATCCGTGGGTTTGTCCAGCTATGTCCACCTGATTACTCCTCAAGCTTTTTGTGGATTGTGTTGGAATTTGGTAGAGACTTTAATTACTATAAGAGTTTGGGTGAGTTCAATAATGGGCGTGACCCGATTAGAATTGACTATTTGGTGGGGTTTTTTTTTTCATGAGATATCCCCAAAACAGGAGTAGTATTTGGTTCTATGAGGCTGTGGAAATGTGGAGACCTAACCTAACCTAACCTAACCTAACCTGACCTGACCTTTAGGACTTAATGTGTGCGTCCCGCGGTACTTGTATAAGAAATTACAATGTCAGGGGCTATGTCGTGTGTTCGACTTCAAACGACATTATGCCCACGGCGTCTTGTTCTTAATGTTACACACACACACACACACAAACACACACTCACACACACACACACACACCTTAACCTCCCTTAATTTCCTCAGTATTAACAGAGTTGAGTCTCTCAGTCTCCCCCAATATCCTGTAACTTACCCCAGCCAGGTCGTCCTCAGGTAGGGTGCCAGGTCGTCCTCAGGTAGGGTGCCAGGCCGTCCTCAGGTAGGGTGCCAGGTCGTCCTCAGGTAGGGAGCCAGGTCGTCCTCAGGTAGGGTGCCAGGCCGTCCTCAGGTAGGGTGCCAGGTCGTCCTCAGGTAGGGAGCCAGGTCGTCCTCAGGTAGGGTGCCATATCGTCCTTAGGTCCTCTTCAGGTAACCATGTACTTCCCAGGTCCTCCTCAGTTACAGCCTAGGTCGTGCCTAGGTGATCCTCAGCTAGCCAGGTCATGCCCAGATAATCTTCAGCAAGCCAGGTCGTTCCCAAGTCATCCCCAGCTAACCAGGACATTCCCAGGTCATCTTCAGCTAGCCATGTCGTGCCCAAGTCATTTCCAGCTAACCAAGTCGTTCCCAGGTTCTCCTCAGGTAGCCAGATGGTTGGCCTGTAGGTCCCGTCCTCAGATCGTGCCCAGGTAGGGAGCAACAGGACCTGGGTGGTGGTGGTGGTGGTGGTGGGGATCGTTACCCTGATTAGATTTCGTGAAGATCCGAGTGAGGGCAGAAGGGGCCCTTCCCCTGCCCTTCCCTCCCTTCGTTACGACAAACATCCAATTACGGTAAATCTCTTTTTAGCGCTTCTTATTCTCCTTCTTTATGGCGGAAGTGTGTGCGGTAGGCGGCGTATATACGGTATAGGGTCGCGCGTAAAGTATAACTCTGTAAGACTATATAAGACTGGAGAGAGGTATATGCTCTATAAGACTCCGTAAGACTTAACAATGAAGTATTCTATGTAAGACCCTATTAGGCTGTACAATGAAGTATGCTCTATAAGACTATAGTGAAGTATGCTCTGTAAGACTATAGTGAAGTATGCTCTGTAAGACTATAGTGAAGTATGCTCTGTAAGACTATAGTGAAGTATGTCGTTGCACACGTTACCTTTCTACTCTATTATTAGTGTGTGTGTGTGTGTGTGTGTGTGTGTGTGTGTGTGTGTGTGTGTGTGTGTGTGTGTGTGTGTGTGTGTGTGTGTGTGTGTGTGTGTGTTCATCCCATTCTTAAGACAATCTATGGCCGACAATGAGACACATGTACAGTACAACGCAGTTCATCACAACGGCTCATTATAGACTAGACCCTTTCCCCCTTACCCTCTACTCCCCACTCCTTCCCTACCCCACTCCTTCCTGATGCAAAAACTGTCCTCCTCCCAATTAAAAACACCAATTATATATAAAAAAAACACAGATTAATTAACTATTCCTTGCGGGTTACTCAATAAATAATTCTCTCCCCGTTTTCAGTGTGCGACATTTTGGGGATAAGTTTAGTAATTTCATAGAGGGACAAATTTATTTATTCATATTATTATTTTTAATTTTTTTTTTTTTCTGGTCACTCATTCAGTTACCAGAAAACAATTCACAGCCAGATTTTGGATAACTTGTTTGGGGAAAGCCTTCTGAATGTGTGTGTGTGTCCGTGCATTTTTAATGATTTCAATTCGACTTTTAATCAATCGCCCTGACGATGTTTTTGTAGCAAGAGACCTACCTACCTACCTCGGTGTTTATAATGATTCCCGACAGTATTTTACGATAGACACCTTGAGTTTTAAGATGTTACCCGACGGGATTTCACAATAGGTTCCTCCAGTATATATATATACAGTATGGGATCAAATACCAAATCTTAAGTTGAACGTAAAGATAAGATAAAAATAAAACATTACCTTTAGACATTAATTTATATATATATAGGTCTGTATTTATCTACATTTACCTGTTTCTCTCCATCATCACCTTCCTTGTCTCGTTCTCTTCTCCTCCACTTGTGTTTGTATACTCTCTCACCACCTAGGGCGGCACCTCAGCACTCTTCTTAACCCTCCTCACCGTCATATATAAAGGTGTTGCCCTGGTGTGGGGAGGTGTGAAGACCGCTACTAAACTGTGGCCTCTGCTGTGTGTAGTGCCTCTTACACCTGCAGCTGGGTGTAGCGGGAGGGGTGAGGTGTGTGTGTGTGTGTGTGTGTGTGTGTGTTACAGTATCCCCATCTACACCTCTACACCTACACCCCCTCTCCACCCTGCTTTCTCATCATTACTATATATTCCCCCGTACCTTCCTCTTCCTCTTTCCTCCTCCCCTACTTTCTCTCTCCTTTTCTCCCTTCATTCCCCTCCACTTCTTCCTCCCCACTTCCTCCTTCCTTCCTTCTCCTTCTCCTCCAATACTTCCACCTCCTATTCCTCTTTCACTGCCACCCACGCTGCCCTGGGTTACCCATCACTGTGGTTTATGCGGCAAAAAATGAGTCTAATACGCCAGAACCATCCATCTCCATTTGGTTGAAGAAGAGGAGCTACTCACACCCCTGCCACCACAACCCGCCATCACACCCCTGCCACCACAACCCGCCATTCACAACCTGCCACTCACACCCGCCACCAACCCACCACACCTGCCACCACACCCAGCCACCACAACCTGCCACCACACCCCGGCCACCACAACCTGCCACCACACCCCTGGCCACCACACCCCGCCACCACACCCCACCACCACAACCTGCCTCACACTCGCCATTAACAACAACCCGTCACCACACCCGCCACCACACCCGCCACCACACCCCACCATCTAAACCCGCCTCTCACTTTCGCCACCACACCCCGCCACCACACCCCGCCACCTGCACCACGCCACCACACCCCACCACCACAACCCGCTCACACCTCGCCACCACACCCCGCCACCACACCAGCCACTCATACCGCCACCACACCCCGCCACCACACCGCCACTAACAACCCGTCACCACACCCGCCACCACACCTTCACCACCACAACTCCGCTCACACCACCACCACACCCCACCACCACACCCCGCCACCCAATTCGCCACTCACACCCCGCCACTCACAACCCGCCACTCACACCCCGCCACTCACACCCCGTCACTCACACACCGTCACTTCAGGAACTCAATTATTGCCGTCAGGTCTTCAGCAGAACCCCGCTAAACCGATCTTTTTTTTTAACTGAACCCCACTAAACTTGTCTCTTTCTAAACCGAAGTTCTCTAAACCGATTCCATCTCAACCGAACCCCTTAAACCGAACTTTCCTAAACCGACCGCCCCTAAACGGTAATCCCCTTAAAAAAAAACCCATAAGATAATGATTAATACCACAAAATATCGCAAAATATCGTAGAATTTGATAAACATAAACCTGAGGAGGGAATTTTAGATCGTTATTAAACCTCATCAACAGAAAATGGGAAGTGATAGGCTGAAGGGAGGGGTCACTGTGGTAGGTTGAAGGGAAGGAGGGATCACTGTGGTAGGTTGAAGGAAGGGAGGGGTCACTGTGGTGGGTTGAAGGGAGGGAGGGGTCACTGGTAGAGAAGGAAGGAAGGAGGGGGTAGGTTGAAGGAGAGTCACTGTAGGTTGAAGGAAGGGAGGGGCTCACTGTAGGTTGAAGGGAGGGAGGGTCACTGTGGTAGGTTGAAGGAAGGGAGAGATCACTGTAGTTGAAGGAAGGAGAGAAGGCTGTGGTAGGAAGGGAGGATCATCAGTAGGCTGAGGAAGGGAGGGTCACTGTGGTAGGCTGAAGGAGGGAGGGTCACTGTAGGGTTGAAGGAAAGAGGGTCACTGTGGTAGGTTAGAAGGAAGTGGATCACTGTGGTAGGCTGAGGAGGGCCAGGTAGGCTGGAGGAGGGCCTGTGTAGGCTGAGGAGGGCCACCGTGTAGGCTGGAGGAGGGGTCACTGTAGTAGTTTGAAGGAGGGTCACAGGTAGGCTGAGAAAGGGTCACTTTGTGGTAGGCTGGAGGGGAGGGGTCACTGGTGGGGTTGAATGGAGGAGGGTCACTGTGGTGGTTGAAGGAAGGAGGTCACTGTGGTAGGTTGAAGGAGGATCACTGTAGGAAGGAGGGAGGGTCATTGTAGTAGGGGCTGAGGAGGGGTCACTGTGGCAGGCTGGAGGGGTCACTGTAGGCTGGAGGAGGGGTCACTGTGGTAGGTTGGAAGGGTGGGGTCACTGGCAGGCTGGAGGAGGGTCACTGTGGTAGGTTGGGCTGGAGGGCCTGGTAGGCTGGAGGCCTGTAGTAGGCTGGAGTGGAGGGGTCACTTTGGGTAGCTGGAGGGAGGGGTCACTGTAGGCTGGAGGGAGGGTCACTGTGGTAGGCTTGGAGGGAGGGGTCACTGTAGAAGGAAGGGAGGTCACTTGTAGGCTGGAGGAGGTCACTGTGGTAGGCTGGAGGAGGGGCCGTGGTAGGCTGGAGGGAGGGGCCTGCAGGGCTGGAGGGAGGTCACTGACACCTGAACAGAATATGAGAGGAAATAATGATTTGGTGCTGTTGTCGAAGCAGTGTGACTTAGGTGTGAGAGAGTATGACTTAGCTGTGAGAGAGTATGACTTAGCTGTGAGAAAGTGTGACTTAGCTGTGAGAGAGTTTGACTTAGCTGTGAGAGAGAGTATGACGTAGCTGTGAGAGAATGTGACTTAGCTGTGAGAGAATGTGTCTTAGCTGTGAGAGAGTTTGACTTAGCTGTGAGAGAGTGTGACTTAGCTGTGAGAGAGAGTATGACTTAGCTGTGAGAGAGAGTATGGCTTAGCTGTGAGAGAGTGTGACTTAGCTGCGAGAGAGAGTATGACTTAGCTGTGAGAGAGAGTATGGCTTAGCTGCGAGAGAGTATGACTTAGCTGTGAGAGAGAGTATGACTTAGCTTTGAGAGAATGTGTCTTAGCTGTGAAAGAGTGACTTAGCTGTGAGAGAATGACTTACCTGATAGAGAATATGACTTGAGTACAGACACTTAACACTTTCAGTCGCCTCTCTACTGTCATCATCAGACGAACGAAACATTGTGGGAAAGTGATGATATATTAGGGTGATTCTCTACGATATTATGAGCGTTGAATAACCGATGATTTGTGAGAAACTCCGCTATTAAATGATTGTTTTAAGAGGTCTGGTCATTAGTGTATTTTTGAGGTGATTCTATTAATATTTTGTGTACCGTATTTTATGTGGTGTCATTGATGGCGTCAGAGGTTACTAAATATATTTTCTTTTGTATTTGATTTTGTTAGTTTTGTTGTTGTTATTGTTAGTTGTTAGTTATTATTATTATTATTGTTGTTGTTATAGTTGTTATTATTATTAGTGTTGTTGTTGTTATTGTTGCTGTCGTTATTATTGTTGTTATTATTATAATATTATTTTTGTTATTATTGGTATTGTTGATGTTATTATTATTATTATTATTATTATTATTATTATTATTATTATTGTTATTATTATTATTATTATTATTATTATTATTATTATTGTTATTATTATTATTATTGTTATTATTATTATTATTATTATTATTATTATTATTATTATTGTTATTATTAATATTATTATTATTATTATTATTATTATTATTATTATTATTATTATTATTATTATTATTGTTATTATTATTATTATTATTGTTATTAATATTATTATTATTATTATCATTATTATTATTATTATTATTATTATTATTATTATTATTATTATTATTATTATTATTATATTAAACTGAGGAAGTAGCGATTACTAAGCATTAAACACACTCCGTTTTCTATACTGTCGATATTTCATGAGGTAAACTACAATACTCCCGAGATGTGGTTAGGTTGTGTTACTAGTGTGTGCTTTATGACGATTAATTATACGGAGGGTTTTTAGTGTGTAAGTTTGTTCTAAGGAGGTGACATGGGATTAGGTTAGGTTAGGTTGAGTTAGACTGCGTAAGGTTGGATTGAGGTCGGTTAGGTTAGGTTGGGTTAGGTTATGTAGTAAGGGTAGGTTAGGTTGGGTTATGTGAGGTTAGGTTAGGTTATGTTATGTATAGTGAGGGTAGGTTGGGTTGGGTTAGGTTAGGTTGGGTTAAGTTATGTGAGGGTAAGTTATGTTAGATTACAGGTAGGTATCCACACCTTCACAAACTCATGTATAAATTACACTTAAACCTAGTGTGTATTTATGCTAAGTTCTTTTTTTTTACGTATCTAACCTGATCACTAACACTATGTATTATAAAACAGCCATTATTTACTTTTATCAGTTGGTATATCTTTATCACCACTATTTATCTCTGGCTTGACTTATATAATCACTATATAATTATCTTGTTTTCTTCAACTGATTTTTTTTTTAATAATATATAATTTTGTGGGTATATCTCACACTTCCCCCCCCTCCTACCTGCCTCCCCTCCCTTACCTGTCTCCCCTACCTCACCCTACCTGCCCCCCCCCTTCCTTCCTCCATACTCCCATCCCTCCTACCTGCCTCCCTCCCTTACCTGTCTCCCCTACCTAACCTACCTGCCCCCTTCCCTTCCCTCCCATACTCCCATCCCTCTCCTACCTGCCTCCCTCCATACCTGTCTCCTCCCTAACCTACCTGCCCCCTTCCCTTCCCTCCCTTCTCCCGACCCCTTACCCCATTCCCCATATAATCCTTTTACCCCAACTCTCCCCTTCACTATTCCCCATGCCCCTTCCCCTTACCCTTATCCTTTCTCCTCCTCTCGAACCTTCCCTTACCCATCCCCCTTCCATACATACCCCTCCCCTCCCCACCCTCTACCCCTACCCCTTAACTCCTTATACCTCCTTCTCCACCCATCCCTCCCCTCCCACACACCCTCACCCTATCCCCTACCCCTTAACTCTTATACCTCTCCCTTTCTCCATACCCCTCCCCCTCCCACACACCCTCTACCCCTACCCCTTAACTCCTTACACCCCTCCCTTTCTCCATCCCCTCCCCCCCTCCACACACCCTCCTACCCCCCTACCCCTTAACTCCTTACACCCCTCCCCTGCTCCACACCCTCCCCTCTAAATAAAAATAATTGATATAAATAGAACAAAAAACTTACGACCTCATCTAAAAACAATCTACATAGTGTTTTTTTGGGGTGAGGAGGGGGGAGTGAGGAGGAGGGAGGGATGAGGGAGGGAGGAGAGGGAGGATAAAGATCTAATTTGAAATTCCAATCTGGCAAACTAGCTGGAAATCTTAACCCCCCCGCCCTCTGATTCAACAACCTAATAATTATAAGTAAAAAAAACAAAAAGTCCACGAGAGTACAGGAGAGGTGGTGAGGCAAATGAGTAATGTAGTAAGGAGAGGAGGGATAATATGTAGGGCATGAGGTATGAGGAATGCATATTGATCATCTTGTGTGTGTGTGTGTGTGTGTGTGTGTGTGTGTGTGTGTGTGTGTGTGTGTGTGTGTGTGTGTGTGTGTGATCTTGTTGTCTCCCCAGTCAGGTTTAGGATCTATTTCAATATGGGATCATCGTACATGTTATCTTCCTAAGTCTGTTATTATACTACACGTGTTATCATCCCTCATACCGTGTTATCATTCTGCTGTCTGCATAGCTTCCCTTACGTGTTATCATCCTGTAGGTCATTATCCTATTCCTTTCCTTAGCTTGGTGTGATATCATCCTACTTGTGTTAACGCAGGTGAAGGAGAGAGAGAGAGAGAGAGAGAGAGAGAGAATCGTGTAAATCTTGATGTTAATGTGAAGTTAATACTGCAGCCCGCCTTTGCCACCACCTGCCGCCGCCGTCACCACCGCCCACAGCCGCCTCCGCTCTCATCACTCCCAGCCTCTGCCGCCGTCAAGAAGCCGCTTACGCCTCCGTCTTTGTAACTTTTTAACAGCCGCCACATCCAGTAGCCGCCATCCTGTCCACTTTCAGCCGCCGCCATCCTGTCCACTTTCAGCAGCCGCCATCCTGTCCACTTTCAGCAGCCGCCATCCTGTCCACTGTCAGCAGCCGCCATCAGTAGTATATATATCCTACCCCATCAGGCCGCCACTAGCAGGAAGTGGTGGCCTTGGCCACTCTCCTGCAACCAACACCTGCTGGAAGCTGCCACCCTGGCCACCCCATTAGTTCGAGCAGCCTTGGTCACCCTATAGTAGTCACCACGGTGCTGAAGCCGCCGCCATGGCCACCCTACAGCAGGTGGAACCCGCCGCCGTGGCCACCCTACAGCAGGTGGAAGCCGCTGCCGTGGCCACCCGACAGCAGGTGGAAGCCGCTGCCGTGGCCACAGCCCGGGACCGCGTGTAACTCACACAGACGCGTATAAAACCGCCACAAATTATACGATATAACAGTGAGCGGCGGCATAAAACGGCGGTATCTGGCAGGTAAAGTTCACGAGCTCCATCTTTCATGATAATTCTGACTTTTACATGAGGCTGATTACAGCGGCGAATAACTCTGCGGGCCTCCACAAGCGGTACAAACTGGCCAATTTGCAACACTCGCTCTGCATGATATTGCTTCAGGTTACATAATTGCCGGTGCTGAAATGGACTAAATTAGACTAATATCACTATTGAGAGGGTCTTATGGCACCCAGCCCACGGGCACCGTCTCGCCCCGGATGAAGAAGTTAACTCTTGTGTAATGTTGAGAATCGTCTTTCTTCAACAGCGTTTACGTAACGTTATAACGAAGGCTTAGTGTGTGTCTTGACGGCGGGAATGTACCTTACTTCGTGTTATGTCTTAATCACCGAATTAACCTCAACCAGCGAATAAGTTTATTGCCATCCAGTGAAGGACAATTGAGTGTTTATAAGGTGAGCTGAAGGAAAGTGCGGAGGTAGGGTGAGAGAAAGTGAGTGAGGTGAGGTG
The DNA here is from genome assembly GCF_018991925.1 of Homarus americanus. Classification (NCBI taxonomy): domain Eukaryota; kingdom Metazoa; phylum Arthropoda; class Malacostraca; order Decapoda; family Nephropidae; genus Homarus; species Homarus americanus. Next base: position 40,848 of record NW_024747148.1, read on the forward strand.
AGGTGAGATGAGGCAAGGTAAGGTAAAGTATAAGATAGAGGTGAGGTTCTATACCCTTACCTGCCAAGGTAATAACATTGGTATCCTGATGGCTGTAGGTAGACATGGAGGGAGGGAACCTGCTGCCACCATGCATCACCATAATGGCACCATCAACCCAGAATGTAATTAATCTTTTTATTAGTTAACACCCGGCAGGACCACTTCTCCACCATATTTCAATAAAGAGAACCAAACACCAGGGCCATTAGAGGCCATCACTCCTCAGGTCCATGACACAAACTACTACCACACGCTCGTTACAACACCTGTCTCCTCCCCGGACCCCCAACCCCTTCCAAACAACCTAACAGCGTCGTTCAAGCAGGAAAGGCTTTAATTACCGAAGGAGACGAGTGTGATTTTCAGACGGCTCTACATATAAAACCAGCCCCTGACAGCCCTAATGGTCGTCTTTATACACCAACTACCGAGAGACGCCTAACTGCTTGTTAAGTAGCCCTCGCTAGACAGCTAGTTAATGACTATTTCTAGTCATATGGCCTCTTTATTGTGCCGCTGTGTGGCTGTCTGGCTGATGGTGTGTGTGTGTGTGTGTGTGTGTGTGTGTGTGTGTGTGTGTGTGTGTTAGTGTGCGTGTGTGGTGGGGGAAGCACCGTGACCGTGTGTGTGTGTAATAATAATAATAATTAACGGTTTATTAAGATAACATGGCAGACCGAAGGCTGAAAATATACAATGAACAGAGGTGATAGGTGTCATATGGTGGAAGCGGGGAGTGGGTCACTTGATTGACAAAAGCTTTCAATACAAAAATATAAGAAACAAAGTCAACATGGAGATTAACTGTAGAGCTGGTACTGTGGGAGCTGGTCTTGTGAACATTCTTGTGACCTGTGTGTGTGTGTGTGTGTGTGTGTGTGTGTGTGTGTGTGTGTGTGTGTGATTTATAGTGAGAGAAATCACACTTAAAGTAAATTTATTGTAGGAGTTGCAAAGTGAAGAAAGTTGGTAGCGTCGCCGAATAATTATTTGACTTGGTATTACATATTCTTAGGGGAAATCTTAGAAACAACAATTCTAAGCACAGCTATTTATTAGTTAACTGAATAGCCTGAACACATTACTTGGTCATTATATTGACGTTACTAGGCAATGACTCCTGGACACAAAAATGAAATGGATTCACTGCTGAAGGAGGCCCAGCCTGGTACTGCTGGAGAGAGTGGTCCTGGCGGGCCCTGTGGGAGACTCGGCCAGCTGAGGTCACAGGTGTGGTGTTGGGTTACAGGGTCATGTCGCTTATCGGGGTACGCCAGTCGGTAATGCTTCCTAATTACCACCATGGGTGTGTCTGGCCAGGTGTGTTTGGTCAGGTGTCGGTGTAATGGCTGGAGGGCAGTTTCCTGAATTAATAAGATCATGTCGCCTGGTCTCCCAGCACACGGTGAAGAGAACTCCTTTTTTCTTTCGTGACTGTGACCTTCGTTGGGTCAGGTCTTAATCTCACTTAATTACTGTAGGCTGGGTCGACTTAAGTGGCTGTACACCTGCTCATCTAGTTAAAGCTATATGTGTTGTTCTTCTCTGGGTGTATGCTTTGGTCTGATACAAAATCATTACAGAGTGTGTGTGTGTGTCAGGGATTAGGTAATAATAATAATAATAATAATAATAATAATAATAATAATAATAATAATAATAATAATAATAATTAACGGTTTATTGAAAGCATGGCAGCCAGAAGGCTGAAAATATACAGTTACATAATTGGGGAATGAGTCACTTGATTGACAAATAATATACAAGTAACACAAAGTGATACAAATATGATGGTTATACAGGTACCACAAGGCATTTCAACAAAGTGACAGTGCAAAAGGTAAGATTGACTGGGAGTGAACACACTGGTTGATTACGAATTGTTGATAATTTTTACAATGGTTGGGACTGGGCTGTTCTTATAGCAATCACTACGTGCTCGTATGGGCTGGATGCGGTTGTGGTGTCGAACAGCAATTCGCGGACGAGGAATCTCAGGTGGAAGTAAGAACATAAGAACAAATAACATAAGAATGGAGGAAACTGCAGCGGGCCTATTGGCCCATACTGGGCAGTCCCGTTTACACCCAATCCCTATTGCTCATATAAGCATCCAACCTATGTTTGAAGCTATTCAGCGTATTCGAGTTTTTGATGATATTTGGTAACTTGTTCCATTCATCCACTACTTGTTTCCAAACCAGTGTTTACCTATTTCTCGCCTAAATCTAAATTTGTCTAATTTAAAACCATTGTTACGAGTTCGCTCCTGGTTGATAGTTTGAGTACCTTGTAATGTCCCTTTCTTTAGCCCTGACTTCCACTTATACACCCTATCAGGTCGCCCCTGCTCTACGTCTCTCGAGGGAGTGCAAATTAAGATGCCTTAACCTGTCTCTGTACTCAAGGTTCCTAATGCCCGGGATTAGTCTTGTCATTCTCCTCTGAATTCTTTCCAAGGATTCTACATCCATTCTGTAATACGGTGACCAGAACTGAACTGCTTAATCCAGGTGTGGTCTCACAAACTCATGATACAGTTTTAGAATGACCTCGCTAGTCTTGTAACTAACACTCCTTAGTATGAACCCAAGTACTTTATTAGCCTTGTTACGAGCAAAAACACGTTGTTTACTTGGCTTAAGGTTCCTACTTATCATTATTCTTAGATCTCTAACAGTCGGATTTCTCTATGGCATCGTTGTTCATCTGGTATCTGGTTTCCCTGTTTACATCTCCTATACTGAGTACTTTACATTTGTCCACGTTGAATTTCATCTGCCATTTTTCAGACCATTCGAAAAATTTGTTTAGATCTTCCTGTAGTTTTGCTGAGTCCTCGTCAGATTTAATAACACGTCCTATTTTAGTGTCATCAGCAAATTTACTTATGTTGCTGTCTATGCCGATATCTATGTCGTTTATGTATATAATAAACAATAATGGTCCAAGTACTGAGCCTTGCACTTGTGACGTTGTTCATGGGACTTAGTGCCGTTAATGCTCACTCACTGTTTCCTGTCCTGTAACCACTCCCTAATCCATTTAAGGATATTACCTTGATGCCATGCTCTTCTACCTTTCTAATTAGTCTTTCGTGGGGACTCTGTCGAAGGCTTTGCTAAAGTCGAGATATACCACATCATAATTGTGCCCCCCATCCACCTATTCGAAAACTGATGAAAAGAATGTTAATAGATTAGTTAGACAAGAACGTCCGCTTGTAGCCATGCCATTGTCTGTGCTTCTCCAGGTTTTCGAATAGAGTTTGAAATTATTGCTTCCAGTAATTTTCCTACTATTGATGTTAGACTGATTGGGTAGTTAGAGGATAGTGATCTATCCCCTCCTAAAAATCGGTATTACATGCTATCCTCCAGGATTCTGGTACTACACCTGGTTTTAGTGACATGTTAAACAACTTTGCTAAGGGCATACTAAGCTCTTCCTTACATTCCTTTAATATTCTGGCAATATCTCATCTGGACCAGGTGACTTATTAGGCTTCAGTTTGTCTATTTGCTTATTAACATCGTTACTAGTCACTACTATCTCGATTAATTTGTTTTCACTATCTCTGAATAGAGTCGTGCCCCTGGTATCATGTAAATTTCGGTGGTGAAAACTGTTGAAAAATATTTATTCAAATTATTGCTCATTTCTCCGTCGTTATCAGTGAGCCTCCATAAGAATGGAGGAACTGCAGGGCCTATTGACCCATACTGACAGTCCCGTTTACACCCAACCCCTATTGTTCATATATCCATCCAACCTATGTTTGATATCCTATGATATTTGTTCTGTTCCACTCCGTCCACTACTCTATTTCAAAACCATTGTTTACCTAATTTCGCGCCTAAATCTAAATTTGTCAAATTAAAACCATTGTTACGAGTTCGCTCCCTGGTTATAATTTGAGTACCAGGTCCCCTTTGTTTAGCCCTGACTCATGCATGCCCTCTGCACTTTTTTCAGGGATGATGTGCCACCATCACCACACTGCCACATCCACACTACCACACACTACCACACACCACCATATCCCACACCACACACACTACCAGACACATAAACTGCACCCTCACAACACACCACACCCACACTACATTACCACACTGCACACCACACCCACACTACACATCACAACACACATCCACACCACACCCACACCACATCCCCTGACCACGAACAATACCCCACACCACATCCCCTGACCACGAACAATACCCCACACCACTTACCACATACCATACACCACACACCACACCATACCACACCACATACTGTACACCATATACCACACACCACACAACACCACACCACTACCATACATCACATACCATACATATCACACACCAAACCACACCATACACCCACACTAACATACACTACACCACATATACACACCCGACTACATACCATACACCATACACCACACTTCCACACTACACACACTACATACCATACACCACACTACATACCATACACCATACACCCACACTAACATACACTACACATATACACCCCACTACATACCATACACCCATACACTATATACACCCACACTAACATACACTACACCATATAAACCCAACTACATACCATACACCATACACCACACTACATACCATACACATATACACCCTAACTACATACCATACAACATACACCACACTTCACACCATACACCATACACCACACTACATACCATACACCACATCACATACCATAATAACCATACACCACACTACATACCATACAACCATACACTACACTATATATACCATACACCATACACCACACTCACACATACCATACGCCACACTACATACCATACATCATACACCACACTACATACCATAAAATTATACACCACACTACATACCATACATCATACACCACACTACATACCATACACCATACACCACACTACATACCATACACCATAACTACACTACATACCATACACTATACACACACTACATACCACATGCCACACTACACACCATACATCATACACCACACTACATACCATACACCATGCACCACACTACATACCATACACTGCACCATAACCATACACCACACTAACTAACCATGCACCACACTATACACCATACACCACACTACACACACCATACACCGCACCATACACCACACTTCACACCACACTTCACACACCACACCATACATCATACACTACACTACATACATACACCATGCACCACACTACATACCATACACTGCACCATACACTATACACTACACACTATACACCATGCAACTATACACTATACACCACACTCATACACCATACACCGCACCATACACCATACACCACACTCTACACTACTACGCCATATACACCACACCATACACCATACTATACACTATACACCACACTACACACCATACACTGCAATTATACACCACACTACACACCATACACCACACTTTCACACCACACTTCACACCACACTCCACCATACACCACACACCCTGCACCATACACCACACACTATACACCATACACCACACTTCACACACCATACACCACACTATACACCATACACACTATACACCATACACTACACACCATACACCATACATCACACTTCACACTTTCACGCCACACTTCACCCATACACCACACTATACACCATACACACACTACACACCATACACACACTATACACCATACACCATACTACACACCATACACCACACCTCACATATACACCAACTACACTATACACTATACACCACACTATACACCACATTATACACCATACTATACACCATGCATAAGAACATAAGAAAATAAGGAGTCTGCATAGACCGGTTGGCCTGTGCATGGCAGCTCCTGTCGAGAGTTACTACCACTCTCATCATCCATGAATTTACTTAGCCTCCTTTTGAAACTTTCCAGAGTTCCAGTACTTACTACAGTTGCTGCTTGTTCCACTCGTCCACCACTATTTGTGAACCAGTTTCTTTCGTATCTCCCTCCTAAACCTAAACTTATCCAACTTAAATCCTTTGTTCCGAGTCCTATCCTGCTCGGATACTATAAGAACTTTATCTATATCCCCTTTATTGATTCCTTTCACCCACTTAAATACTTCATCATATCTCCCCGCACTCTTCGTCTTTCTAGGAATGAGTTAAGTTTCTTTAACCTATCCTGATATGGAAGGTTTTAAGTCCCGAATCATTTTCGTCATTCTTCGCTGCACTGACTCTAGTGAATTGATATCCATTCTATAATAAGGGCACCAGAACTGAACCGCATAATCGAGGTGCGGCCTGACTAGCGCAAGATATACAATAAGACCTCTGCACTCTTGTTACTTACACTTAGATATAAAACCCAATACTCTGTTTGCCTTATTTCGAACATTAACCACTGTTTTCTACCGTAGGTCCGGGCATAAGTACCCCTAGGTCTCTTTCACAAGTCGACTTCTCTAGGTTGATGTTGTTAAGGCTGTATACATTGTCAGTATTTGTTCTTCCACACTTCACACACCATACACCACACTATACACATACACCACACTATACACCATACACTACACACCATACACCACCCACCACACTTCACACTTCACACCACACTTCACACCATACACCACACTATACACCATACACCACACTATACACCATACACCACACTATACACCATACACCACACTTCACGCCATACACCACACCATACACCACACCATAATTATACACCACACCACACACATACCACACACCATACTACATACCATACACCATACACCACACCACATACCATACACCATACACCACACTACATACCATACACCATACACCACACTACATACCATACACCATACACCACACCACATACCATACACCACACTTCATACACCACACTTCACACCATACACCACACTACACACCATGCACCACACTCCACATACCATACACCACTATACACCATACAACTACACTACATGCAACACCATACTGCACCATACACCATATCAACCATTATATATACCATACACCACACTCTATACCATACACCAAACTACACCACACTATACACCACACTATAATATACATCACAACTATACACCATACATGAATTATACACCACACTTACACACTACACTGTACATACACACCATACACTACACCATACACCACACCATACACCACACTATACACCATACACCACACTATACACCACACTGTACCATACACCATACACCACACCATACACCACACCATACACCACACTACACACTATATACCATACACTACACCACACCACGCCATACACCACACTACACACTGCACCATACACCACACCATACACCACGCCATACACCACACCCACATCACAGTGATACACGAGTGTCTGGGGAGGCAGGAGCCCATGGCCGTCACCTCCATCAGAAGAAAATACAGCTGTAGTATAGAAGAAAATACAGCTGTAGTATAGATTATGGTCCTGTGGGGGAAGGTGGAGCGCCCGTACCACAATGGACGCGCCCCGCCCACGCCACAATGGCCACAACACAAACGGTTTAACGCCTCTACGCCACCCTGGCCTAAGTCGCCCTCAGACGAGCCGGGGAGGTGGGGTCGCTACTTCTTTCCTTTCTCCCCCTCTCTCTCTCTCTCTCTTTCTCTTTCCTTCCCCCTCTCATTCTCTCGCTGTTTCCATTTTTCCTTCCTCCCTCTCTGTCTCTTCCTATCTTTCCCCCTTTCCCTCTCTCTCCTCCTCTCTCCCTCTCTCTCACTTTCACTTTCCCTTTTTGCCTGCCTCTTTTCTGTCCCTCTTCCCCCTTTCCCTCCCCCTCCCTCTCTTTCCCTTTTCCTCCCTCTCCTATCTCTTTCCTCTTTTTCCCTCCCTCTCCCTATCTCCTTCCCTTCTTCCTCCCCCTCCTTCTTTTTTTCCTTTCCCCTCCTTCCCTATCTCTTTCCTTTCCCTCCCCCTTTTATCTCTCTTTCCCCTTTTCCCCTCCCTCTCTTTCTTTCCCTTTCCTCCCTCCTCCCTATCTCTCTTTTCCCTCTTTCCCTCCCTCTCCTTCTTTCTTTCCCCTTTTCCCTCCCTCCTTCCCATCTCTTTCCTTTTCCCTCCCCTCCCCTCTCTCTCCCCTTCCTTCTTCTTTCCCTTTTCCCCCTCCTCCTTCACTTTCCTTTTTCCCTCCCCTCTCTTTCTTCCCTTTCCCTCCTCCTCCCTATCTCTTTCCCTTTCTCCCCCCTCCCCTTCTTTCTCCCCCCTTTTCTCCCTCCTTTCTTTCTTTCCCTTTCCTCCCTCCTTCCCCATCTCTTCCCCTTTTCCCTCCCTCTCCTTCTTTCTTTCCCTTTCTCCTCCTCTCCTTCCCTATCTCTCTTTTCCCTTTCCCTCCCCTCTCCCTATCTCTCTTTCCTTTCTCTCCCTCCTTCTCTTCCTTTCCTCCTCCTCTCCCATCTCTCTTTCCTTTCTCCCTCTCTCTTCTCTCTCTCTCACATGTACCATGTATTTTCGTGATTCTTGTTTTTTTACATTAATTTACGTGGAATCTTGTTTTTTCGTTTTTTTTCAATGTATTTTCGTGTGATTCTTGGTTTCGTTTTATAATGCATTTACGTGATTTCTTATTTTCTTTTTTTTTTTACAAGCTTTTCACGGATCCTTAGTTTCTGGTTTTTTTTACAATGCATTTAGGTGGATTCTTTTTACATTTTTTTCACAGTGCATTTACAAAGATTCCATTTTCCTGTGTATTTTCTCCTGTTTTGTTTTTACAATGAATTTACGAAGATAAGAATTTTTCTTGTTTGTTTTCTTATGTTTTTTGTTTTTTAGTTTTACAATGCACAAAATTGTTTTCCTTCAACTACTCTGGTTTATAGGTGTGTGTGTGTGTGTGTGTGTGTGTGTGTGTGTGTGTGTGTGTGTGTGTGTGTGTGTGTGATATTTTGGTTTATTTCCACCATTATCAAGTGTAAGTCTGTCTCCCATCCCATCTCCCCTTTCTTTCTAATGGGACCATTTCCTTTCCCTCTTCGTCTAATCTCTACCCTTCCCTTTCTTCTTTCCCTTCTTCCCGCCCCCTTCTTTATTCTCCCCCTCTTCCCATCCCATCTATCTTCCTTCCTTTTCCTTTTCTCTCCTTCCCCTCATCATGCCTCCCTTCCTCCTCCCTCCCCTCTACCTCATCTTCCTCCTTCCCTCCTTCCCCTTTCCCTTTCTCACAACCTCCTTTCTTCCCTTCTTTTCACGCCTCCTACCTTCCTCCTCCTCCTCCTCTTCCCTTATTCCCTCCTCTCACCCCCTCCTCTTTCCTCATTGACCCCTTCCTCTCAACCCTTCCCTCACCCTCCTCACCCTCTCCACCCCCCAGCAGGACAACATCGTGTGGGCACAGTTGAGGGTAAACACGGCAGCAAATAATATTGAGTGTGTGTGGTAACAGTGGCAGACGGGGGGGTTGTATGTTCTGTGGTCTCGTAACACTGACGGGGTAAGGGGGTGTTGTTCCGTGTGGTTCTGGTAACACTGACGGGTGTTAGTGTTTGTATGTTCCTGTGTGGCTCTGGTGTAGGGTGTTTGTATGTTTTGGCCTGTCCGGTAACACTGACGGGTAAGGGGTGTTAGGGTGTTGTATGTTCCGTGTGGCTCTGGTAACACTGACGGGTGTAAGGGGGTGTTAGGGTGTTTGTATGTTCCCCGTGTGGCTCTGGTAACACTGACGTAGGGGGGGGGTGGTGTTAGGGTGTTTGTGTGTTCTCCTGTCTCTGGTAATACTGGCAGACGTGTGGCTCTGGTAACACTGATCTATCTTACCTTATTAAGACTCAGGTTGCGGATTCCCAAAGACTTGAGCGATAGTTTCCTCTCGTAATACACGTTAAGAGTTCCACTATGTAAACTATACTTGATCTATGAATTTGTACCGAGACTAATATATCTATATACTTTTCTTCGCCTTTAATAATAATAATAATAATAATAATAATAATAATAATAATAATAATAATAATAATAATAATAATAATAATAATAATTTCGGTGTGTGTGTGTGTGTGTGTGTGTGTGTGTGTGTGTATACAGTGCTATGTGTCTAAGGGATGTACACATGAGGGTGATGTTATTACCTGTACTACTGTATGTGTAGACGGCTGTAAGTATAGTGTTTGTGTACATTGTTGGTCTAATTAGGGTTTAGTTATCTCCTATAGGTTTGTTAAGGAATAAAGCCAGCCTGTGTCTATGTCTGTGTTTGTGTCTGTCTGTGTCTGTCTGTGTCTATGTCTGTGTCTATGTCTGTCTGTGTCTGTCTGTGTCTGTATCTGTGTCTGTCTGTCTGTCTCCTAACAAAAGCGACGAAGATTATGAGAGATAACTTTTATTAATGAGTAAAACTGTTGTATATGAGAGACAATAGTGTTGTTATTAATTCACTGTCAACTGAATGATAAATATAACTAAACGAGCGTCAGTCCTGGTGTCGAACTATTATATACAATTAACACGGTAATGTGATTAAGATAAAAATTCAAATAATTCTTTTTTTTTTTGTTAATTGTAATTATTTGATAGTGTTCCTGACGCTTGTGAAATGAGTCTTTTGTTTTTGACAGTTGTGGATGGTATTTTATTTATTGTTCTTGTTGATGTTTGAGTTTTACTTGAAAGAGAAACAGCAACAGTGGGTTTTGTGGGAGGAGAGAGACACGGCAGCAGGTGCGGCAAAGCCCAATTAGGCGGTAGAGTGACAGGTGCTGGGGGCGGACACTGTTATAAGGCAGAGGTTGGTGAGGCAGTGATCAATATATCCTCCTGTAGGTGAGACGCAAAACACACACACACACACACACAGGTATTAACACACTCGCTAATCAAGACGAGGTATATTGTAACCACTGTTGATTAAAGAGATACCGGACGTGTGTGTCAAGAGCTGTGTGAGACAACATGCTGATGGCTGCTGTGTCTTGTGTAGTGTTGTTATGACCATGGTCCCCGTCACCCCTCCTACACCTCCATGACTTTCTACCCTGTGTGCTGTGGGGAGTTGAGTAACCCCCCCCCACCTGAAAGTTGGCCTTAATTGACTAGTTTACCTGTTATTGGAAGCCTTAAGGTGTGAGTTATGTGTTTCTGCAAGTTTCCCCACAAAGTTATTGAAGAGAACACACTGGTTATACTCATTGTCTTCTACCCCGCGTGTGTGTGTGTGTGTCACCTGTCTCTTGGACTTAATTGTCCAGTTTACCTGTTCTTATCAGGTCTCAGGAATTTGTTTATTTTTTACTGAAGATAAGAGTTGTACCTCGTCTATGACCTGCTCCCTCACACACACACACACACACACACACACACACACACACACACACACACACACGCATGTTCCTCAGAGCGCCGTAAACAACACCTGGTACCTGGTCGACTTACCTGTACTGTTGTGGGTTCCATAGACCAGACGAACCGATCGGGGCAGTGCGGACACAGTACACTGAAGACTTTAACATTATGTTTACCAGGAGGAAGAACGCCCATCACTGCTCTCTTTTGACTTTCATTTCTTCAGCTCTAAAGTTAAGTGCTCCATACTGCCGCTGGGTCGACGAGGGGCGTCCCACTCTTTTGCCAAACGCGGAACTCGAACCTGGTGTGGGGCCGTAGGCGAGTGTAATATCCACCGTGCCACCGCGCCCTGCCTGGTGGGTGTGTGCATTAGGACCTGTGTAACCCTGAGCGGTGATGGCCCAGATTCCCTCCCTCCCTCCCTCACTCTTTCGTCCTCCCTTTCCCCCTCCTCCCTCACTCTTTCGTCCTTCCTTTCCCCCTCCCTCTCTTTCCCCTCCCTCCCTCACCCTTTCGTCCTCCTTCACTCTTATATCCTCTCATTCCCTCCCTTTCCCCTTCCCACTATCCTTCCCCATTTCTCCTCCCTAACCCTTTCGTCCTCTTCCTGCCTCATCCTCCCTCCCTCACCCCTTCCCCCTCAGTCCCTCCCTCCCTTATCCATCCCTCACTCTTCCCTCATCTCTTCCCTTTCCTTCTCCATCCCTCACCCCTTCACCAATCCTGCCCTCCCCTCCTCCTTCCTTCCTCTCCTCCTTCCTCTCCTCCTCCTCCTCCCCACCACTCAATGAAAATCACTCACCATTGTCTCAGTTACATGAGTGTTGGAGGACTAAAGGGCCGCCATGATAAGTGTCGTCACTCAGAGAAGATCAGTTTGGGGTCGTCACTCAGAGAAGATCAGTTTGGGTCGTCACTCAGAGAAGATCAGTTTGGGTCGCACGAGTCATTTTTTAACACGTTTATTATTTTATTTTATTTTATATCTCTATGATGTCTTCTGATTTTTTTTGTAACCTTGTGGAACTCAGATTACAGTGTGAGTGCAATGTGACTGTAACTAATTGTACGTGTTTGTAATAAAGCTTTTTTTTTTCTTTTTGTCTCTCTTCATGATTACAGCTTGAAGAAAATTTTGAAGCTGTTGTTGTCTCTTCGTATTTTCGGCTACTTTATGTAACTGTATTAAACTTTCTATGCTATTACAGTTCGAGTTTGTATTGTATATTATCAGCATTAATTTGAAACTATAATAGGAGCAATTAAATAGTAACCCTACCTATCCCATCACCCAGTTTATTTCACCTGCTGTTTGTGTGGGTGTGTGGGTGTGGGTGTGTGGGGTGTGGGGTGGGTGGGTGGGTGTATGGATGGGTGAGTGTGGGTGGGTGTGTGGGTGCAGGTGGGTGTGTGGATGGGTGGGTGTATGGATGGGTGGGTGTGTGGGTGTAGGTGGGTGTATGGATGGGTGGGTGTGGGTGGGTCTAGGAATGGGTGGGTGTGTGTTTATGTGTGTATAATTTCCCAAATGATTAACCTTTAAAATCCATTGCCAGTACCGTTATTATTATTATTAGTAGTAGTAGTAGTAGTAGTCGTACTTTTTTCATTATATTTAGCATCATCTTTGAATTCATTTTTAGGCTACTACTACTACTACTCATCATAATAGTGAGACGAAACAACCATACTAACTATACTAAGAGGTTAAAGGAAAACTCGCGTGTTCATTAATATTTTTTATTATTCACAATAATGATAGATACAATAATCTGTATATACAACAATAACTCTGGGAAGAAGGTTTAGTAGCAGAAACACCATCGAGCTCTTCAAAATATCATACAACAATTCGAATACTGAAGCCACAAGCGAGGGTTGAGACACTTGTATAAACCGTGATATGTGATTGGTTGGCCTCATGTGAAATCAGCCAATAGCGAATTATTAAGTTATTTGATTGTCTTCTGATTGATTAGATTACTCATAGACACTTAGGAATATATATGATTGGTTGTTTATCATCACCTTGTCTTCTTGATTGGTCAAGTCATTTACTGAATAGCGTGTCGTAATTGGTTCCTCAAGGACTGTTAATTAAGGTAACCAATCAGAATTCATAGTTTCACACACACCTCGCTTTAAGCTTCCCCAAATGGGCGATACATTTATTACACGGATGTTGGGTGTGAGGGTAGGGTAGTCCACATGGCGGGTCAAGGTCACGTCAAGGGTCATTCTAACAAGATGAATTAGTATTAAGGACTCCGTATTTACAATGAGCTAGCACACTGTTCTATCGTAAGACCAAGTTAGAGCAACAAATTGCTTCTTGACGTCATCTGATGGGGTAGGGTGGGGGAGGGAGGGGGGTGTCAGGTAAGAAAATGATGACGGGTGGTGTGGGGGGAAGGGGAAGGGGGGAGGGGGTTACACTTCTTGGGGGTTTTTTTTTACTTGAGGATAAAGAAAATGTGAAGCGGGTTCCACTCTTCGGGATCTTTCATGGTACGAAAGAAAACAAAGCGGCTTACATTGCTGGTGATCATCATGGGAAAAAAAAACAAGAAAATGTAGGAATGGGTGACACTTGAGATGTTATGGAGGGTGAGAGAAGGAGATAAGGTCACACTTGAGATATTATCTAGGGTGAGAATGTTGTGGCGTCACACTAGCAGCTGAGTCGAGGATGAAGGACACAGTGGATGACGTCATATATCCTTTGGATTATTTCCCCTTCGTAATGTTTATTTATAACTTGTGTCGCGTTAGAGTTCGTCCAGCCTTGAGGACGATGACTTAACCCCTTGAGGACGATGACTTAACCCCTTGAGGACGATGACTTAACCCCTTGAGGACGATGACTTAACCCATTGACGATGACGGACGATGACAACCATTGAGGACGATGACTTGAGGACGATGACTTATTGAGGACGATGACTTAACCCCTTGAGGACGATGACTTAACCCATTGAGGACGATGACAACATTGAGGACGATGACTTAACCATTGAGGACGATGACTTAACCCCTTGAGGACGATGACTTAACCCATTGAGGACGACGAGGACGATGACTTAACCCATTGAGGACGATGACTTAACCCCTTGAGGACGATGACATCCCATTGAGGACGATGAATTAACCCCTTGATGACAATGACATAACCCCTTGAGGACGATGACTTAACCCCTTAAGGACGATGACAACCCCTTAAGGACGATGACATAACCCCTTGAGGACTGGGCAGCAAGACGAGAGATTCAATTTTTTTCTCATTAATAAGCGATTAAGTCATCTTGTAAACAATAATCAGTGGTTGAATTCATAAGAGATATCTCATTCTCCATCGACTCAAAGCCTTCAGAGATTTCATAGTCGAGTTGGAGTCTCTCATTGGCTCCCCAGAGAGATTTCTTAGTGGACGTCATCCTCTCACGCTGATTGGTTAGAAGGAGAGAGATATAACCAATAGGGCGAGGAGGGGGAAATAGTGTCAGCCAATGATGAATGTGGTTTTTTTTCTGAGTGTAGCCAATGCTTCAAGACTATTGTTGACTGTGTGAGTAACTGGAGACTGTTAACTGTAGGTAGGTGACGACTGTGTGAGGACTGAAGACGGTTGACTGTAGGTAGGTGAAGACTGTGTGAGGACTGGAAACTGTTGACTGTAGATAGGTGACTGTGTGATGACTGGAGACTGTTGACTGTAGGTAGGTGATAACTGTGTGAGGACTGGAGACTGTTGACTGTCGGTAGAGGGCGACTGTGTGATGACTGGAGACTGTTCACTCGAGGTAGATGACGACTGTGTGATGACTGGAGACTGTTGACTGTAGGTAGGTGACTGTGTGATGACTGGAGACTGTTGACTGTGGGTAGGTGACTGTGTGAGTAACCGGAGACTGTTGACTCGAGGTAGATGACGACTGTGTGATGACTGGAGACTGTTGACTGTAGATAGGTGACTGTGTGATGACTGGAGACTGTTGACTGTCGGTAGATGGCGACTATGTGAGGACTGGAGACTGTTGACTCGAGGTAGATGACTGTGTGATGACTGGAGACTGTTGACTGTAGGTAGGTGACTGTGTGATGACTGTTGACTGTTAGGTGAAGACTGCAGGTGACTGTTTGGGTGAGGATTATCGACTCTGAGGATATTATATCTGGCCATGATGAAGCGGGTGGAAAAAGGATCCTTCCGGTATCCATGACTGAAGGAAGGAAGGAAGCAAGGAGGGATATGGTAGGATTACAATTAAGGATAACTGTACACGCTCGGGGGATTTAGATGAGGGATTTATCAAATAATTTATCATGTAGGTTTGCTAATTATCTATGAGCCAGGGAGGAGGAAGAGGAAGAGGAAGAGACGAAGGAGGAGGATGAGGAGGTTTACGTAGCGGAGGGGTTGTGAGGGGGGAGAGCAGAGAAGAAGGGATGGGTGTGAGGGGTGACTAGGGGCAGGGGGTGATGGAGAGAGAAAGGGTGAAGGAGGGGATGTGGATGGGGAAGGAACGGGTGTGAGGGGAACTTGAAACCTTCCCCCGCGGCCATGGAGGAGAAAGGAAGGGATGAGAGGGAGAGAGGCGAGGCCAAGGAGGTCGCTAAGGAGGTCATGAGAGGCAGCGACGACATGTGAGGTACCAAATAGGGCTTCGTGACCTCCAGGGATGAAATTATCTGGTGATCGGAAGTGGGTGTCGACGCTCCAGTCTTCAGTAGCGGTAACGGTGAGCTCTGTGGAGGTGTCGTCGATGGGTGAGGTGATATGGACGACGGGTGAGGGGAGATAGACGACGGGTGAGGGGAGATGCTGGCCGGGTGAGGGGAGACGGAGGGTGGGTGGGAGGAGGTGTTGTTGGAACCCGGAGAGATGACCCCTCCTTCGGTAGAGGTGGCGGTGGGTAGCGGACTCTCGGCTACTGGCGGCGGAGAGTGAGTACCTGTAGGGGGAGAAAGTGAGACAGGTGAGTGAGGGAGAAGGTGAGACAGGTGAGTGAGGGAGGTCGGTGAGACAGGTGAGTGAGGGAGGTAGGTGGAGGACAGGTGAGGAGGAGGTAGGTGAGACAGGTGGAGTGAGGGAGGTGGGTGAGAAGGTGAGTGAGGGGAGGTCGCAGACAGGTGAGTGAGGGAGGTGGGTGAGACAGTGAGTGAGGATGTAGGTATGAGGGTGGAAAATAAATAAATGGATAGGTAGAGAGAGAGGGGGGAGGAGAGATAGGGGGAGGATCGAGAGGGGGAGGAGAGATAGGAGGGAGGAGAGAGAGGGGGGAGGAGAGATAGGAGGGAGGAGAGAGAGGGGGGAAGGGGGGAGAGAGAGACAACGGACACATAATTACCTCCATCAACCATTCATCTGTTAACAATTAACAATAATTGATGTAGGGATAAATTAAAAGTTGCGTTACTAATTAGCATTTAATGAATTCCAATTAAATGTCATTAAATCAACCTAAGTCTGAAATGAGGAGTAACCAAGCTTGGGACAGATGTTAATGATGGAAATACTGTGGGGGAATATTACTGGCAACACTGTGGGGGAATATTACTGGCAACACTGTGGGGGAATATTACTGGCAACACTGTGGGGGAATATTACTGGCAACACTGTGGGGGAATATTACTGGCAACACTGTGGGGGAATATCACCGGCAACACTGTGGGGGAATATTACTGGTGGGGGAATATTACTGGCAACACTGTGGGGGAATATTACTGGCAACACTGTGGGGGAATATCACCGGCAACACTGTGGGGAGAATATTACTGGAGAAGGTGTGGAGAGAATATTAGTGGTAATATCACCGACATAACACCGTCCCTCAAGGGCTTACAACACATTGAGCGCCAACATAAACACACACACACTCAAGGGAGACCTCCAGACAGCGATCCCAAGGCTGAGTGTTGGAGTGGGTGGGTGGGTGGGTGAGTGGGTGGGTGGGTGGGTGGATGAGTGAGTGAGTGAGTTGGTGGGTGGTTGTGTGAGTGAGTGAGTGGGTAATATATTTCCTCAGTTAATAAACCAAAAGAAATATGTGTGTTTTTACATAACTGACACAAAAATACACAAATAAAAAAAAAAATACTGTTAGAAATTATATATATATCCAACATTCTCAATTGAAATAAAAAATAAATAGCGTGTTTTTAAATGACTAACAGTGAAATATATATATATATATATATGTGTGAAAAATATTCTTTGGGTGGAAATTGTTGACAGAAGCAAACCTAACCGGCCGTAAATTGGTGTAAGAGTGAATTATTGGCAATATGATCCAATCTGGTTGTAAATTTTTGCAACGATGAACGCTGTTATTTATCTTTGCAACGCGTGAGCAAGGTAACCCGGCCTTTATTTGTTTTATGCAAATATGGAGGTGTTTTATGTTAAACCTTTATGGCGGAAATGTATATTTATGATGCTATACTGTATACAAGGACGACTATGTTTAAGGCCGTACCACCACTCTAGTACGACCATTCCAGCACGACCACTCTAGTACGACCACTCTAGTACGACCACTCTAGTACGACCACTCTAGTACGACCATTCCAGCACGACCACTCTAGTACGACCACTCCAGCACGACCACTCCAGTACGACCACTCCAGCACGACCACTCTAGTACGACCACTCCAGCACGACCACTCTAGTACGACCACTCCAGCACGCCCACTCTAGTACGACCACTCTAGTACGACCATTCCAGCACGACCACTCTAGTACGACCACTCCAGCACGACCACTCCAGCACGACCATTCCAGCACGATCACTCCAGCACGACCACTCCAGCACGACCACTCCAGCACGACCACTCCAGCACGACCATTCCAGCACGACCATTCCAGCACGACCACTTACCCAAAGACAGATCCTCGTCGTCGCTGTCGTCGAGGGGGGTGGGGGAGCCTGGATTGATGAGGTCGTCATCGTCATCATCCTGGTGGGGGTCACGGGACTCTGACGACCGTGACGATCCTCCTCCCGCTTGTTGACCATTCATCATCCTGCCGGGGAGAGGTCACATATGAGGTCACAAGGTAAATAAAGTGTTATGAGGTCATTTGGGGGGTCACAGAGTAATTACGACGCCATGAAAGGTCAGAGGTCATTTGAGGTATAACTATGGGGCATAACTACATTGTAAATATAATTTGAGTTGAAGGTAATTAGTTGATTGATAAAATACATACATGCATACATACATACATACATACATACATACAACATACATACATTCTGTTACGACCGTGTCGAATTTTTTCTATTTTTTTATATATAACATGCTCCCATGTTCCATATTATTCCTGTAATGATGTGTTAAATTTACTATTATATATTCTAGTCACCTTAACCTGTGCTGTTAAGGTTTTAACTGTCATTATTTGTTCAAACCCATTTTGTATTGTAACCAGCATTCTTTGTTCTCTAACGACCATCTGCATCGTTAAACGACCCACCGGCGGGTCGCATGGCGGGAGCCGACCTTATATATAGGACCCACCAACTGACTTGAGTCAGTTCAGTCCTCTTGTCATACAGTCCACATCCTTTGAGTGTCACTTGTTACTTATACTTAATTTATTTGTGTTGTTCCTGTCGCCACCAATGTGGTATATCTATGTGAGTACCTATTTATGTCTCTGTTTGTGTCCATCAGTATTTGCCTAGTTGTATTCAAGTAATTCAGTGTTGTTTCACGTTAGTTAATTTCAGTGATAGTTTTTATATGTTTATGCAGTGTTAACGTAATCCAATGCTTTATTTTTATTCTTTTGATGTTTCGATGTTTTGTATCACTTGTGTCTTAAAAGTTTCGATGGTGAATCAGTTTGTTGTGACAGCCTACGAGGCTCTTTATTGTGTTAATATTTAATTAATTAAATTCCTAAAGGTTTACTTTATTTATTTTTATTCTCTTTTAATTTACTTCACTTTTTGTTTGGTTACGCCTAGAACCTGGATATTTAAGTAAATTAAGAGACGGCGTAACAATACATACATTCATACATACATACATACAACATACATACATACATACATTCATACATACATACATACATACATACAACATACATTCATACATACATTCATACATACAACATACATACATACATTCATACCTACAGTACATTCATACATACATACATACATTCATACATGCATTCATACGTACATACATACATACACCTCTCCCCTCTTCTTCTCTTCCCCCTCCCCTCCCCCACCCATCCCCGGAGGGTAAAGTGAGTGTGTATAGGAAGGGGGGGGGGATGTCCTTGAGCCACTAACATCGAAATGGTCATTAATTTCCCCTATTATAGCACTTCTTCCCCCGTTGTAACACTTTCTTCCCCGTTGTAACACTTTCTTCCCTGTTGTGACACTTTCTTCCCCCTGTAACACTTTCTTCCCCCCGCTGTAACACTTTCTTCCCCCACTTTCTTCCCCCGTTGTAACACTTTCTTCCCCTGTTGTAACACTTTCTTCCCCCCGTTGTGACACTTTCTTCCCCTGTGTTTTCTTCCCCCGTTGTAATACTTTCTTCCCCCATTGTGACACTTTCTTCCCCGTTATAACACTTTCTTCCCCGTTATAACACTTTCTTCCTCACTGTAGCACTTTCTTTCCCCCTTTATAACACTTTCTTCCTCCGTTATAGCATTTTTTTCCCTTCATCCCGAATATAACACTTTCTTACCCCTGATAAATCCTCACTTCGTCAACGCTAAACGCCTTATCAACGCTCACCACAGCCACCTGTTATAGGGACCAACGCTCTCAACGCCAGGGAAAATATGTCAAATATATCCCTAAATACTGGGGCAAAAAATCTCCATGCCGACTAAATCCCCGAAAAAATTATTAAGTCCCGATGGAAAAAAAATCTGAAATCCGAAGAAAATCCCCAAATCTGTAAAATAAGTAAATCCGTGGTTTAAGGATTATGGATAAATTAGTTATTTCCGAGTAAATCTCCTGAAGAAATCCCACCTATATGCCGGAAAATATCCTCGATACTCCAAGATAAACCAAAAGAAAAAATCCCCGAATCACAGTAATTCCCGAATCCTAAGAAAAAATCCCCGAATCGAGAGGAAAAAAATCTGAATCCTGAATAAATAATCTCGAATCACGGAAAATATCCCCCCGAATCACCGTGATACTCGTCAGGTATCAGACCACTTGATTAATTAGTCACTCACTATCATTACCTGTAGGGGGGGAAAAGGAGTCATTTTCCCCTGACAATGAAGAAAAATTTCCCCGCCATATTCTCCTTTTATGTCTAAGGTATCGTATATATCAGTTAAAATAGGTTTGTTAATGAGTTACCTATTAATACAATCGCCTAGGGGTTTTAGGGGAAAAAAGTCGATGTAAATTTTTCCCTGTAAGTTCAACAAAATATTTCCCCGCCATAGCCCTTAAGCTAAGCCCTTTATATCCCCAAATTAAATGTTATCCCTTTATTAATCAACCACTAAGGTAGGATTTTAGGGGAGAAAAATATCCCTAGATGAATTTATTTCCCCTAAAAGTAGACCATAATGTTGAAATATATTGATACGTGGGACCTAAAAATAAATAAATATATTCCCCTTCCATATATACCTAGAAGGGAGGTTTAGGGAAATAAATATTGTATTCTAGGGGGATTTTTTTTTTCCTTCCCTGCCACTATGAAAGCCAGAGTGTATTAAGGTGTAGATGATGGGACGAAAGTTTAGGGGAAAATGGACGAAGAATTCCCCTACCCGCTGCGGTATTCTCTTTTCCCCTCCTTCCCTTTTTCCTTCGTCTCTTCCTCCACCTCCTTCCCTTTCTTCTAGTCTTTCTCCCCTCCTCCTTCCTTCCCCTTTCTCCTCTTCCTCCTACAAATTCTCCTGTCCTCCCTCTCTTCCCTTTCCCCTCCTCCTCCTTCTTCACCTCCTAATCCTCATCGCCTTCTCTTTCTTCTCCTCTTCCGCCTCCTCCTCCTCTCCCTTTCCTCTTCCCTTCCTCTCCCTCTCTTTACAGTAAACACGTGTAATAAGATGACGTTTATTCAATAGGGCTTGTTACCCTCGCGAGCCGCTGCCGATTTTTGGTCCGATTTTTTTCGTTCGTTCGATTTATCTACGTTATCTTCCACCCGATTTTTAGTCCGATTTTTTTCGTTCATTTAATTTATTTACTTTTTTTTTTGCTTTACTCCCTACCCGATATCTAATTTTACCGATTTATGTAGTTTGTTTTCCCGATTTTAAGTCCGATTTTCGCCCTATTTTTCAGAATTTGTCCGATTTAAGTTTTTTATTTTGTTTGTCTTTTTCATATTTATTTCTTCTTATTTTGTTTTACTTGATTCTCGTAACAGATTTGAGATAATTTGTTTGTTTGTTTGTGTTCTTGTTTTATTTGTTTGTTTAATTACTTGTTTTTGTTTGTTTACTTGATTTTTCGTTTGATTGTATTTGTTCATTTGTTTGATTATTTATTTGTTTAAGCTACACTATATTTTTAGTGTCGTCGACATTTTTAAAGCTTTATTTTCCGGTGATTTTGAGCCGATTTGTATGATCCGATTTATGCCGATTTTCGTAACTTTCTATATTTTAAATTTACAAAGAATATTCCCAGTAATATAATAGTCGCCACCCGATTTTTACACCGATTTATTGCAACTTTAATATTTTACTATTACTCCTTTAACTTAATAGACATCACCCGATTTTAACCCGATTTTTGTTTCCATTTTCCCCGTGTATGTGAAACTTAAATCCCGATGAGTTAGTGTTTCCTCCCATAATGCCTTGGGGTGGGGGTGGGGGTGGAGGGAATTGGGGTATGTAGGTGGGGGTGGGGGTTGAGACAAGGACAGTGTTACCAACTCTCATAAGCCAAAGTCGCTAGGTGAATGAAAAACAAATCGCTAAAATCATCGCATACTCTACTCGCTAATTAAAAGTCCTCCTTCCCCCCTCCTTCCTCCTCCCTTCCTTCTTCCTTTCCTCCTCCTCCTCCTCTCTATCCCTTCCCTCCTCCTCCTTCCCCCTCCTCCTTTTTTCTCCACCTCCTCAAAATAGCTGAAATTTTATATTAGTATAATTAAAAGTTGTTAAATTTGGTAATATTTTTTTAGAATAAAAAAAAAAATTCAATGCCGTAATATCGTTCTCAAAATCGCTATATTTACTAAATTAATCTATAAATCGAGTAAAATCGCTAAAATTCGCCAACATCAACGCCAAAAGTACTAATATTCAATACCCTATCGATTAAGTCACTAAATCCAAGCTTAAATTCGCTAAATCTTTATTAAAAAAATAAATAAATCGCAAAATCTGAACTCAAATTCGCTTAGTTCCAAAAAATCACCTAAAATCGCTAAATTCAACCCATAATTCGTTGAAATTTATCGCTAAAATCAACCCGTTAAAGAGGCTGGAAAGTTCACGATTTAGCGACTTTCCCGCCGAGTTCTCATCACTGGTCGGGAGGAGGGAGGAGGAAGGGGTTAGTTATTGTCGTTAATTTATTGTTTTATTTTTGTGTCTATTTCCGTGATTTATGACATTTTTTTTTTACGTGTAAGCAGGTCAGTCAGTATAACAGACACCAACAGTGAACTAAACCATCCTCCAACAGACAACAACAGTAAACTAAACTGCCCTCCAACAGACACCAGCAGTAACTAAACCATCCCTCCAACAGACAACAGTAAGTTAAACCATCCCCAACAGACACCAACATGAACTAAACCATCCTCCAACAGACACCACAGTAAGTTAAACCATCCTCCAGCAGACACGATAAACCATCCTCAACAGACACCAACAGTGAACTAAACCATCCCTCCAACAGACAACAACAGTAGACAAACCATCCCCTCCAACAGACACCAACGTGAACTAAACCATCCCCCAACAGACACCAACAGTGAACTAAACCCCACACCAGTGAAAAACCATCCCTCAAAAACCATCCCCACAGACACCAACATGAACTAAACCATCCTCCAACAGACACCAACAGGAATAACCATCCTCCAACAGACCCAACAGTGAACTAAACCATCCCCTCCAACAGACACAACAGTGAACTAAACCATCCTCCAACAGACACCAACAGTGAACTAAACCATCCCTCCAACAGACACCAACAGTGAACTAAACCATCCCTCCAACAGACACCAACAGTGAATAAACCATCCCTCCAACAGACACCAGCAGTGAACTAAACCATCCTCCAACAGACACCAGCAGTGAACTAAACCATCCCCTCCAACAGACACCAACAGTGAACTAAACCATCCTCCAACAGACACCAACAGTGAACTAAACCATCCTCAACAGACACCAACAGTGAACTAAACCATCCTCCAACAGACACCAACAGTGAACTAAACCATCCCTCCAACAGACACCAACAGTGAACTAAACCATCCCTCCAACAGACACCAACAGTGAACTAAACCATCCCCTCCAACAGACACCAACAGTGAACTAAACCATCCTCCAACAGACTCAACAGTGAACTAAACCATCCCCTCCAACACACAACAGTGAACTAAACCATCCTCCAACAGCCCCAACAGTGAACTAAACCATCCCCTCCAACAGACACCAACAGTGAACTAAACCATCCCCTCAACAGACACCAACAGTGAACTAAACCATCCCCTCAACAGACCAGTGAACTAAACCATCCCTCAACGACACCAACAGTGAACTAAACCATCCTCCAACAGACACCAACAGTGAACTAAACCATCCCTCCAACAGACACCAACAGTGAACTAAACCATCCCCTCAACAGACAACAGAATAAACCCCCTCCAACAGACACCAGGAACTAACCACCCTCCAACCAACAGTGAACTAACCATCCTCAACAGACAACAGTAATTAAACCATCCTCAACAGACACCAACAGTGAACTAAACCATCCTCCAACAGACACCAGCAGTGAACTAAACCATCCCAACACCAACAGTGAACTAAACCATCCTCCAACAGGCACCAACAGTGAACTAAACCATCCCTCCAACAGACACCAACAGTGAACTAAACCATCCCTCCAACAGACACCAACAGTGAACTAAACCATCCCTCCAACAGACACCAACAGTGAACTAAACCATCCCTCCAACAGACACCAGCAGTGAACTAAACCACATCCTCCAACAGACAACAGTGAACTAAACCATCCCTCCAACAGACACCAACAGTGAACTAAACCATCCCTCCCAACAGCCACCAACAGTGAACTAAACCATCCCTCCAACAGACACCAACAGTGAACTAAACCATCCCCTCCAACAGACACCAACAGTGAACTAAACCATCCTCCAACAGACACCAACAGTGAACTAAACCATCCCTCCAACAGACACCAACAGTGAACTAAACCATCCCCTCCAACAGACACCAACAGTGAACTAAACCATCCCTCCACAGACACCAACAGAACTAAACCATCCCTCCAACAGACACCAGCAGTGAACTAAACCATCCTCCAACAGACAATCAACAGTGAACTAAACCATCCCTCCAACAGACACCAACAGTGAACTAAACCATCCCTCCAACAGACAACAGTGAACTAAACCATCCTCCAACAGACAACAACAGTGAACTAAACCATCCCTCCAACAGACACCAACAGTGAACCAAAACCATCCCCCAACAGACACCAACAGTGAACTAAACCATCCCTCCAACAGACACCAACAGTGAACTAAACCATCCCTCCAACAGACACCAACAGTGAACTAAACCATCCCTCCAACAGACAACAACAGTGAACTAAACCATCCCCTCCAACAGACACCAACAGGAACCAAAACCATCCTCACCAACAGACACCAACAGTGAACTAAACCATCCCCTCCAACAGACACCAACAGAACTAAACCATCCCTCCAACAGACACCAACAGTGAACTAAACCATCCCTCCAACAGACACCAGCAGAACTAAACCATCCCTCCAACAGACACCAACAGTGAACTAAAACCATCCCTCCAACAGACACCAACAGTGAACTAAACCATCCCTCCAACAGACACCAACAGTGAACTAAACCATCCTCCAACAGACACCAACAGTGAACTAAACCATCCCCTCCAACAAGACACCAACAGTGAACTAAACCATCCTCCAACAGTGAACAACAAACCATCCTCCAACAGTGAACTAAACCATCCCTCCAACAGTGAACTAAACCATCCCCTCCAACAACAGACACCAACAGTGAACTAAACCATCCTCCAACAGACACCAGCAGTGAAACAAACCATCCCTCCAACAGACAACAACAGTGAACTAAACCATCCTCCAACAGACAACCAACAGTGAACTAAACCATCCCTCCAACAGACACCAACAGTGAACTAAACCATCCCTCCAACAGCAACAACAACAGTGAACTAAACCATCCCCTCCAACAGACACCAACAGTGAACTAAACCATCCCCTCCAACAAACCAACAGTGAACTAAACCATCCCTCCAACAGACACCAACAGTGAACTAAACCATCCCTCCAACAGCCACCAACAGTGAACTAAACCATCCCTCCAACAGACACCAACAGTGAACTAAACCATCCCCTCCACAGACACCAACAGTGAACTAAAACCATCCCTCCAACAGACAACAACAGTGAACTAAACCATCCCTCCAACAGACAACAACAGGAGGATAAGCCCCCCCTCGAGCTGGTCCATCTGTTGTGGTGACTATCGATTCATGTTTTGTCACAGGACCAGCACGACAGATTTCTCTTATTAGTGACGCTGGGGGCGATTGGGTGTGTGTGTGTGTGTGTGTGTGTGTGTGTTGTGTATTACGTCTGTGTGTATGTATGAATGTATGTTGTGTGTGTGTATGTATGGATGTATGTGTTTTGTGTGTGTGTGTATGTATGAATGTATGTGTTTTGTGTGCGTGCGTGCGTGCGTGTGTGTGTGTGTTAGTAAAGTCACTCAACTAACATATAAACAATAATATATATATATATATATATATATATATATATATATATATATATATATATATATATATATAATATATATATATATCAATAACAGTTTGTTGATATCCATACTTCACGCGGGTAATATTTTTCACCTCTCGCCGCCAGATCACTCACAATATACTTCACCTCGGCCACAATATATATAATGGGTTAGTTTATATATTTTCTCGTGTCTTATTGAAGTGGAGAATCGGCATAGATATACTCAGTTTAATTTGGTTTACTGTATAATAACAACAACAATAATAAGAAAACAATAACAATACAGACAGGAAAATTTAAACTACAACAACAACAACAACAACTACATCAATAACAATAACTCAAGAACAATAACAGTAATAATTAAAAATAATAATATTAACCTAGTTTTTATGTTGTCTCCGGTTTCCATCTCCCTTCCACCCTATCCTCCCTTCCTCATTCCATCACCCTTCATCCCACCCTTTTCTCACCCTTTTTCCCTCCCTTCTCTCACCTTTCTCTCCTCTCGTCCCTCACCCTTCCCTCCCTTTCTCCCTGCCATCGCACCTTCCTCTCCTCCTTTCTCAACCTTCAATTTTCTATCCCTCTCCCTCCCTTCCCCCTCTCACCCCTCTTATCCACCCCTTTCTACCAACTTATATCCTCTCTCCCCTTTCACCTATCTCTCTCTCTTTGCCTCCCCCATTCATCCCATCCTCTATCTCTCTCTCTCCTCCCTCCCTCTACCCCTCCCCTTCCTTCCCTCCCCTCCACCCTCCCTTCTCAATATGGTTAGGTCTGGTTGAAGACAGGAAGTGACCTAATAGGCGTGATTTGCCTCTTAATAAGGAGCAATTAATTAGTAGTTGATGGGGAAATTATTAGGAAGGTTGAGGGAAATTTACTTAGTCTGATGAACTCTGCGGAAGATAGTACAGAGAGAGAGAGAGAGAGAGAGAATTTACTTAATCTGATGACCACGCCGAGAGATAAACCCAGGGCTACTGTGTGTGTGTGTGTGTGTGTGTCTGTGTGTGTGTATGGTAGAGAAGAAACATTTACCACTGTACAATACACCAACTACCACCACCATCACAACCATTATCACCAACTACCACCACCATCACACCATTACCAACTACCACCACCATCACAACCATTACCACCAACTACCACCACCATCACAACCATTATCACCAACTACCACCACCATCACAACCATTACCACCAACTACCACCACCATCACAAACCATTATCACCAGCTACCACCACCATCACAACCATTACCACCAACTACCACCACCACCACTAACAGCCACCATTACCAAACCAATCACCTTCACCGCCACCACCACCACCAATTTCACCCTCACCACCTCAACCACCAACTACTACCACCACCACCACCACCACCACTTACCCTCACCACTAACCACTCACAACCACTTACTTACCCTCACCCACCTCAACCACCAACTACTACCACCACCACCACCACCACCACCACTTCACCCTCACCCACCTAACCACTACTACCTCACCACCAATTACCATATCACCACCAACCACCAACTACCACCACCGCAACCATTTACCCTACCACTAACCACCAACTACCACCACTGCTA
The DNA here is from genome assembly GCF_018991925.1 of Homarus americanus. NCBI lineage: Eukaryota > Metazoa > Arthropoda > Malacostraca > Decapoda > Nephropidae > Homarus > Homarus americanus. Next base: position 68,857 of record NW_024747148.1, read on the forward strand.
CCATTTACCACCCACCACCAACCAATTAACTCTACCACCACTACCACCATTACCCTCACCACCAACCAACTAACTACCACCACACAATCAATTAATTTCACCACCAACTAATAACTACCACCACCACCATTTACTCCTCACACCATCAAACTGTCATCACCAACTACCACCACCACCACCAACCCCACTCACCAACCTACCACTACCAAACTCACTTACCTCACCACCAACCACCAACTACCACCACCACCATTTCACCAACTAATAACCACCACCACCAATCACCATTTACCCTCACCAACAAACCACCACCACCAACTCACCACCACAACCATTTAATCACCACAACCACCACTACCACCACTATCACCAACTACCACCACCACTTACCTCACCACTAACCACCAACTACCACCACCACCACCATTTACCTCACCACCAACTACCACCACCACTTCATTCTCACCACTAACCACCACCACCACCATCACCACCACTACCCCCACCACCACCAAATCACCACTACCCACCGCACTCCACCACTAACTACACCATCCACCACCATCAACCAGGCGTGATGGTCGAGACCTCTCCCTCAGATCAATAATTCTCAATCAACAGTTTATTTCACTCATTATTAAAATCAATACACGTTCACCCAGTCGAGTCAACACTTGTCCTTCTCCTCCTCCCTCCCTCCTCTCTCCTCCTCCTCCCTCCTCCCTCCATCCTCCTCTCCCTCCATCACTCCCCGGCAGTTTGCCGCCATGTAGCATCATTTGCCGCCATTGTAGCTATCAGTTTAAGCCGCCATTGTAGCTATCAGTTTGCCGCCATTAGCTATCAGTTTGCCGCCATTGTAGATATCAGGTCAAGCCGCCATTGTAGCTGCCAGTTTAAGCCGCCATTGTAGCCGCCAGTTTGCCATTGTAGCTACCAGTTTAAGCCGACACTGTATCCGCCAGTTTAAGCTGCCATTGTAGCCGCCAGTTTTCGCAGTCACTGTGGCCGCCAGTTTAAATCGTCAATGTGGCCGCCAGTTGAAGCCGCCAGTTAAAGACGCCATTGTAGCCGCCAGTTTGCCGCCATTGTAGCTGCTAGTTTAGCCGCCATTATAGTCGTCGGTTTGCCGCCATTGTAGCCGCCAGTTAAAGACGCCATTGTAGCCGCCAGTTGAAGCCGCCAATGTGGCCGCCATTGTACCCGTCAGTTTGCCACTGTAGCCGCCAGTATCTGTGGCCGCCGGTTTAAATCGTCAATGTGGCCGCCAGTTGAAGCCCCCAATGCGGCCGCCAATTTAAGCCGCCATTGTTGTCGTCAGTTTAAGCCGCCATTGTAGCTGCCAGTTTAATCCGCCATTATAGTCGTCAGTTTAAGCCGCCATTGTATCCGCCAGTTAAAGACGCCATTGTACCCGCCAGTTAAAGACGCCATTGTACCCGCCAGTTAAAGACGCCATTGTACCCGCCAGTTAAAGACGCCATTGTACCCGCCAGTTAAAGACGCCATTGTACCCGCCAGTTAAAGACGCCATTGTACCCGCCAGTTAAAGACGCCATTGTACCCGCCAGTTAAAGACGCCATTGTACCCGCCAGTTAAAGCCGCCAGTTTAAGCCGCCAGTTTAAGCCGACACTTCCCACATAAAGGTCTCACTTCTTGACACTCTAACCCATCACTATAAGCTGACACTTTCCCGGCCAGTTGAGATCATCACTTCTTGGTCTACCCTCAGGACAGCAGCCGACGGATTGGACACAAAAAGAATCCAATCGATATACAGATTAGCCAATGACCAGACAGTTGAATACAGCTCTACAGACAGCTATGGATAATAAGAGACGGTAATTGACAGACATTGAGACAGATTGACATACAAATAAAAATAAAAAAAACCTTCATTTAAGTCAGGGGATAATTAAAGGGATAATTAGACAGACAGAGACAAAATAATAATGATCATAAATGTCTTTTTCAGTGTCTGATTTATTACCACCAAGAGACTGGTGTTTATTTTACAGTGGTACAGTTGTGGTAGAGACAGGGAAGTGTGTGTACCTTACTGTACCCTGGTGTGTCCTCATCACAACACACAGTAGAGTTTGGTTGTGTTCTGGACCTAAAACTTAAGGTTCAAGTTTTATAAAGGAGTGGAGAGAGGAAGGGAACTAATGATGGTGATAATAATAATAATAATGATAATAATAATAATAATTAATTGATAATTATAATAATAATAATAATATAATGATAATGATAATAATAATATAATAATAATAATATAAAATAATAATAATAATGATAATAATATAATAATAATAATAATATAAAATAATAAAAATAATGATAATGATAATAATAATAATAATAATAAGATAATAATAATAAGATAATAATAATAATGATAATAATGATAATAATAAAAATGATAATAATGATAATAATAATGATAATAATAAAAATAATAATAATAGTAATAATAATAATAATAACAATAATTCACTTATAATAACTCACGTCTCTTCCTATCGTGTTGACATAATCACAAGGTTCGTATTTCAGGAAATGAATTATCTGACAAATTATTTGAAGAATTGTTTAAAAAATTTAATTTATAGACTAATATCGGAACCCATTTTGTTATTTTATAATTATAGATTATTGGTTGTTATTTTTATGCAGAATGTTCTCCAATACTTGATGATGTTATTATGAAAATGGTATTCTTAATATTTCTCAAGTGAAATATTAAGAATAATATCTATAGGAAGCTTTCTGTGGTGGATTCGGGAACGGTCCAAGTATTTATTATTATTATTATTATTATTATTATTCAACAAGACATGATACAGGTTTTTTGTCATTTTATCCAAGACATTGTGGTAATAATAAAGTTGTTATTTTCGTTATTCCAGGCTGTAGTTCACACGTCCCAAACTGGTCGTCCTTATAATAATGAGTCGCCACACATCGTACACACCAGGTAAGTCGACCTGCAGCTTCCCCCTACTAACGTGAGTACAGTACACCCAACCATACCTGTTGTAACTTACGGGTTAAAGTGTGAACAACTCCGCAACTATCCAGCGCAGTTTCAAATTCTGCGCAACACCTCCTGCATTGTTTTAACTTCAAGGGAAAGTAATTCTAAAAGTATACATTGTGAGTAGTGGTGTGTAGTTGTGGTTGTTAGCCATCTGGGGTGAGTACAGTACAGTAGTTCCAGAAAGCGCTAATTATCCCTGTAGTTTTAGGCGGCAGCGGCGTCGGTCACCCTGGCGCAGTTCTACTTGAGCTTTGTGTAGTTTGAGGCGCAGTTCCTTCCTCCGTGTATCCAGAGGCGCACTTCCAGCCACTAAATCATCAAATCCACAATTTTTGAGGACAATTGTTCATCTCCCGCGACTCGGGGGGATGGATGAAACTGTGGACAAGACAGCTCAAAGCCACCCGGGGCATTACGGCCGAAACTCCTGTGGTCTGATGTAGGGAAGATCCACCCTTAGTGAGGTTGTGGTGGTTAGCGCTGTGTTGAACCATATGTCGACGGAATAAAGTCCTGCAGGTATAGAGTCCCGACCGTGTCTTTGTCAGTCTGTGAGGTACAGTACAGTGCAGTATATATATATAAATCGGTTATTATATCTATCGGTATATAAAAAGGTGCATATAAAATCGGGTTGTATATATAAATAGGTTTGTATATATAAATCGGCATATATATATATTTGATTATATATATATATAGGTGTGTGCTTTTAACTAGTGCGTCAGTGAATAGATTTATTTCCTTCCACACAATCATCACTCGTAGATTAATTTGTCCCATTCCAACTACCTATACGAGAAAACAAACAAGCAGAAAAAAAACAAACAAACAAATGCATCAATCGTATAAACGTACCCCGCCCCCCCCCTCACCTCTCAGACCTCCTCCCCCGCTCACCCCTCTCAGACCTCCTCCCCCTCACCCCTCTCAGACTCTCCCCCTCAAAAAAAAAATACAAATCGGATACATAGTCACCGTGTAGAAAAAACGAGAGAGAAGGAGAGGAAGTGAGGGAGTAATAAAATATTAGTATTAGTAGTAGTAGTAGTAGGGAGACGGAAGAGAGGAGAGAGTGAAGGGGAGTAATAAAAGTAATGATGATGAGGAACACGGAGAGAGAGAGAGGGAGGTGGGGGAGGTAATAAAGTGAAGTAGTAGTAGGGAACACGGAGAGAGAGAGGAGGAGGGAGGTGGGGGAGTAATAAAAGTAGCAGTAGTAGGGAGACACGGAGAGAGAGGAGAGGGAGGTGAGAGGAGGTAATAAAAAGTAGTGATAGTAGGAGACGGGAGAGAGAGAGGAGAGGGAGGTAGAGAGGGAGGTAATAAAAGTAGCAGCAGTAGTAGGGAGACAGGGAGAGAGAGAGGAGAGGGAGGTAGAGAGGGAGGTAATAAAAGTAGTAGTAGTAGGGAGACAGGGAGAGAGAGGAGAGGAGAAGAGAGAGATGCAATATATAGAAAACGTTAAATAAAAATCCCAATGGTGAAATGACAAAACGCCACCATGTACAGTATATCTATCTCTGTGTATGTATGTATATATATGTATGTACGTATATGTATATATCTGTGTGTATGCATATATGTGTGTGTGTTGTATATAAAAAAAAAAACCTACATAAAAAAAACTAGAGAAAAACACTCGACATCATCCCCCAGATTTGATGAGTTAGGTCCCCGCCGCTCCGACCAGCCAAGAAATAAAAGCGTTCTATTACATTATTGTGGCAATTTTAAAAAAGCGAGCCCTGAAAAGATGATGGCTCGGGGCTATGACGGGGTTGGCTTGTTAAATGCCATTTGGAGTCGGCAAAAAAAAAAAAAATGCTCTCCATCACCGTGAAAACTCTCATCTACCTTTACGTGAGGCTGAAAATTATTGCTAGAGAGAGAGAGTAGAGAGAGAGAGATGGGTTGAGAGAGAGAGAGAGTAGAGAAAGATAAATGAATGGGTTGAGAGAGAGAGGGGGGTAGAGACAAAGAGAGAGAGAGATAAACAGAGAAAGTGAGAGAAACAGAGAGAGAGAGAGAATGAAGGTAAATATATACGGGCTTTAGTCTCTGGGTCTCGGCTGTGGCAGGTTGGGAGAATTATTTTTTATTAATGGGAGTTTACTGTGTGTGTGTGTGTGTGTGTGTGCGTGTGTGTATGTGTGCGTGTGTGTGTGTGTTTAGGAAGAGCTTTTGTGTGTACCTTGGAGACCGTTCGTGTATGTATGTATGTCGGGGAGTGGAAATATATATGGATGTGTATATGTGTGTGTGAGAGAGAGAGAGAGAGAGAGAGAGAGAGAGAGAGAGAGTGTTTCTAACCAGTCTTTATTACTCTATTTGAATTTCATTGTTATCCTCTGTCCTGCATCGTCCACTGAAGAACCGGAAGTGAGGAGGAGGAGGAGGATGAAGAGGAGGATGAGAGGGGGAGTTGGAGGATGAGGAGGAAGAGAAGGATGAGGAGGAGGGAGGAGGAGATAGGTATTCATTCATTATCTTTTCGTTAAAAACTGTTCACCTCCTGCTCCTCCTTCTCCTTCACCACCTCCCCATCCTCCTCCTCCTCCTGCTCTTCCTCCTCCTCCTTCTCCTCTTCCTCCTCCTCCTCCTGCTCTTCCTCCTCCTTCTCCTTCACCACCTCCCCATCCTCCTCCTCCTCCTGCTCTTCCTCCTTCTCCTCCACTACCCAAACTCTTCACAACATAGTAGGAATGGATTAAATAAAACGCCCTAAAACAGGTGACTAATTCCATCATCTATTGTCACTCCAGGTAAACTAATTTAACGTTAAATTAAAATATACCTGTGATATGAGACGATAGAATGACATCACTACCTTTCCATCTGTGATTCTATAGCAGGAAACCTGTAGTAGCAGTTTTTCCCTTGCCTTTTCCCCTTTCCCCACCCCCTTTCCCCTCTTCCCAAATCTCCTCCCTCTTAGCAACAGATAAATGAATCCTGATGTTAAAAAAAATAACAAAGTTTGCATGTGCGACGTCGTCTATGAACAAGGCAGGTGACCACACACACATACTGATGCTGGTGCTCACTTGCCAGCACAAAGTCTTGTTCGCTAACTCTGTGCTGGCGGACATCCTCTCTCTCTGTCTCTCTCTCTCTCTCTCTCTCTGTGTTCCTCTCTGTCTCGCATTTTAATTACCTCTCCTCTTTCTCCCTCTCTTTTTCTCTCGTTCTGTATTTGTCACTTTCCGTCTGTCTGTCTGTCTGTATCTCTGTCTACTTGTCCGCTTTCTGTCTGTGTCTGTTCGTTTCTCTGTCTGCCTGTATGTCTGTCTCTCTTATACACAACAATAATACAACAAATAATATTATCATCACCTCCTCCTCCCCGAGATATAATACAAATGTCTGTATGTCTGTCAGTCTGTATGTATGTCTGTATGTCTATGCGTCTGTATGTCTGTATGTCTATGTGTCTGTATATCTGTCTGTATGTCTGTCTGTATATCTGTATGTCTGTATGTCTATGTGTCTGTATGGCTGTGTCTATGTCTGTGTGTTTGTATGTCTATGTGTCTATGTCTGTGTGTCTGTGTCTGTATATCTGTATGTCTGTATGTCTATGTGTCTGTATGTCTGTGTGTCTGTATGTCTGTGTGTCTGTATGTCTGTATGTCTGTATGTCTGTGTGTCTGTGTGTCTGTATGTCTGTATGTCTATGTGTCTGTATGTCTGTATGTCTGTGTGTCTGTATGTGTCTGTATGTCTGTGTTATGTATGTCTGTGTGTCTGTGTGTCTGTATGTCTGTGTGTCTGCATGTCTGTATGTCTGTATGTCTGTGTGTCTGTATGTCTGTGTGTCTGTATGTCTGTATGTCTGTGTGTCTGTATGTCTGTGTGTCTGTGTGTCTGTATGTCTGTGTGTCTGTATGTCTGTATGTCTGTATGTCTGTATGTCTGTGTGTCTGTATGTCTGTGTGTCTGTATGTCTGTATGTCTGTGTGTCTGTGTGTCTGTATGTCTGTGTGTCTGTATGTCTGTATGTCTGTGTGTCTGTATGTCTGTATGTCTGTATGTCTGTGTGTCTGTATGTCTGTGTGTCTGTATGTCTGTATGTCTGTGTTATGTATAATATGTTTTTTCTCACTATAATTTTTCCGTCCCCTCGTTGGTGTCTCTGGTAATTACAACCATGACCGTTCATTAATCAGTGCAGGTCCTAATGTTGTTGTTGTTGTTATTACTTGGACGGACCGGAATAACATTATGATGATACAACTACAACTATAACTACAACTATCACTACAACTATCACTATAACCATAACTACACCTACAACCACAACAACAACTACAACCACAACTACAACCACAACTATCACTATAACTACAACCATAACTACACCTACAACCACAACAACAACCACAACATCAACCACAACCACAGCAACAACCACAACCACAACAACAACACCTCACCCCAACCTCTAATACATTTTGTGAGGTGAGTAAATTTAATTATATATATAGTACAAAGCTGCACCTAATCTTGTGTGAGTAATTAATTAGACAATGTGGTTTATTAGCATTTATTCTTTCTTAAGGTACTGCTGGTAATTAGTCTTGATTACATATATAGAAAATACATACTAACTAGCATATCTAATTATATACATACATACATATTTATATTCATACATACATACATACAGAGGTCATATAGTGTGTAAAAAAAAAGTATTCATCTTTTTAGAAGGTAAATATGGTAGCGCGCGGAATTAGGGTCATGAGGGAGCCTTGCCTTGCCCTGGTCAACACTTGAGTCATCACCTCACCGTAAATATATATAACTTAATACCCTTTAACATCCTCCTCCTGCAGTAGTAGCAGTAGCAGGGAGTATATGAGGGCTACTGTTCCTGCTACTGCCACCTGCCTGCCTGCCTCCTGTAGCTATAGCAAGTCAAGATTCTATGGCCGTCGTAAACTAAGTGTAAACCTGATTTAACTTTTGATTCTGTAGATACAGTAATTAGTGTGAGTGAGTGTGTGGTGGCGAGGTGTGTGTATGTGTGTGGTGTTGAGTGAGTGAGTGTGCGTGGTGGCGAGGTGTTGGAGTGAGTGTGTGGTGGCGAGGTGTGTTGAGTGTGTGTGTGGTGGCGAGGTGTGTGTATGTGTGTGTGCGTGGTGGTGAGGTGTGTTGGTGAGTGTGTGGTGGCAGGTGTGTGAGTGTGTGTGTGTGTGTGTGTGGTGGTGAGGTGTGTTGAGTGAGTGTGTGGTGGCGAGGTGTGTTGAGTGTGTGTGTGTGTGTGTGTGTGAGAGTGTGTGCGTGTGTGTTGAGTGTCTCAGGTTGGCGCTCAGTTAACCCTCACTTGCCGTAGTCTTGTAACAGTATTCCAAAAATCGATTCATTATACCCCAGTGTTAGGAGTGTGTCAGCGGCCCCTTACCCCTCCATGGTGGCGACGGCTGCTGCTGCTGGTATTGGTGGATGATGTACAGTAAACAAACACGCTGAGTGGCTGCCTCAGTACAACGGCGGCGGCGATGATTGGTCCGGCGGATTTCGGGTCAGATGCTGAGTGGCTGGGGATTTTGTATTTGAGTTTCAATATCTCTCACAGTTACTAACGTTTTCAACATGGGTGTCCAGTACAGTTCAGTATTCCAGTGCTTTTTTTTTTAAAGACGGGTTTAATTCTAGAGATCTTTTAATTAATAAGAGTACAAAGCGGACAGTAAGGCCGGGGAGTGAGAGCGGCTTGTGTGGGAATAAACGTTGGTGGACTGTTTGTGTAACAACTGTTTGTCATGTTATTCATGAATGTAACTCGTGATTGGCTGGTCAGTTTCAGCAATTAGAACTTGTGGGTTGTCCAGTAGTGTTGGTTCTAGTTGTGTTGTGGCCACACTTGACGCAGGCGTTGATGGTGTGTGTGTGTGTCGGGGCCGCACACACACACACACACACACACACTCACACACACACACCTGAATTTAAGTCCTGTAATATCATGTTCTCTAAATTGCAGTTCTGTAAATCTATTAAGTCTAAATTATTACGCGCGTTCAGTAAATCTGACAGTCAAAATCATTTGCTTCTCCACATTTTAGTGATGCAAATTTAGGCTCTGTAAATATACGTCCACTAAATTATTAGTTTCTGTTAAATTAGATCCTATACAGTTTGTGTACAGTCCACCCAAAATTAATACCATATCAAAATCCGTGTTTCCCAAAAATCTGATTCCTCAAAATTTTGGCCCTCTGAAATTTGGGCGACAGGGGAGTGGGGTGGGGGGTGGGGGGTGGGGGTGGGGATGGAGAGTAAAAGTTTGTAGGGGAGATGAGAGAGTCGCTATCAAGCCACAAACATAATACTCCTGAAGACCAACACATTATCTCTTATCACTGACACAGAGACACACAACGAGACGCCTGCCTGCACTCTGGAAACAACGGCCCCCTTTGTCACCACCAACCACTACTGAAGGGGGAGCGGGGTGACAGGCTGCAGGGGGCCGTATAGTGTACACGGGGAGTAGCTGATATAGTCTGTACGGTATTTGTGAATAGAATCGGTAGCTTTATATAGAATTTAGAGTATCGGTATATGTTTTAAGTACACGGTGTATATATATAAATCAATTCTTATTAATATACGGTACAGGTATATTGATTCTTATTAAATATAAGGTACAGGTATATTGATTCTTATTAAATATACGGTACAGGTATATTGATTCTTATTAATATACGGTACAGGTGTATTGATTCTTATTAATATACGGTACAGGTATATTGATTCTTATTAAATATACGGTACAGGTATATTGATTCTTATTAAATATACGGTACAGGTATATTGATTCTTATTAATATACGGTACAGGTATATTGATTCTTATTAATATACGGTACAGGTATATTGATTCTTATTAATATACGGTACAGGTGTATTGATTCTTATTAATATACGGTACAGGTATATTGATTCTTATTAATATACGGTACAGGTATATTGATTCTTATTAATATACGGTACAGGTATATTGATTCTTATTAAATATACGGTACAGGTGTATTGATTCTTATTAAATATACGGTACAGGTATATTGATTCTTATTAATATACGGTACAGGTATATTGATTCTTATTAAATATACGGTACAGGTATATTGATTCTTATTAATATACGGTACAGGTATATTGATTCTTATTAATATACGGTACAGGTATATTGATTCTTATTAAATATACGGTACAGGTATATTGATTCTTATTAAATATACGGTACAGGTATATTGATTCTTATTAAATATACGGTACAGGTATATTGATTCTTATGGTGAAATTGTGATTAAATGATGAAGATGCATTGTGCGATGATGATGATGATGATGATGATAATAATGACGACGGTGATGACGATTAATAATAATGATGATAATAATGACGATGATGTGACGATTAATAATGATGATAATAATAGTGAGGACGACGATGATGATTTAATGATGATGATGATGATGACGATTAATTAATGATGGTAATGACGAAGATGATAATAATAATAATGACGTTGATATTAATACTACTAATAATGATGATGATAATAATGATAATAATAATGACGATGATGATAAGAGAGAAATAAATCCGCCGGCAGTCGTCCACACGCCGCTAACCAACCGTCGAAATCTCTGCTGCGTCTGCCATCGCCATTTTGTGTCCGCATGTCGCCAAGTTTGTCTCCATCGTCATCGTAATACCGCAAATTTTCTCCACGATCTACTGTAGATAACCGATAATGTCTGCCATCGTCAATTCTACTGTAGTATAAACGCCAAATATTTGTCTGCCATCGCCAATTCTACCTAGATAACCGCCAAACACAACTACTGTAGTATAACCGCCAAATTGTCTGCCATCGCCAATTATAATGTAGTATAACCGCCAAATGTTTATCTGTCATCGCCAAGTGTGTGTGTGTGTGTGTGTGTGTTGATCATCGCCAAATATCCGTCTTCCATCGATAGTTCAGCGATTCGCCAAATCTGTATCTACCAGTCGTATCTGCTTTAGTAATCGCCAAATATTTATCTTCCATCGCCAATTCTACTGGAGTATAATCGGCGAATGTCTGTCTGTCATCGCCAAATCAGTATAAAGTAATTATTTTAACTATCTTACTCCAGCGATGATCAGTATAACATGGAGCTAAATTTACCAAGTCCCTTACGATAATATTTTTTTCCCTCGTATCTTGAAATGTATAGAGGACACACTTACCTGAGACACACTTACCTGAGTTACTTAAGCCACGATACAAAGATAAATTCACATAAGATCGTAAGTAAGAATTTTTTTCCCCCTAACTAGTTGAGTTCCTGAGGCTACGACGCAAAATAAGATTAACATAAAAGTCGTAAGTTTAAAATTGTATTCATAATTTTGACTCACTCGTCCATTATGGCACCGACACTGCACTGAGATTCTACTTTAACTTGTAAGATAAGTTTAATATAGCGTAAGATAATATAAGACTTAAGATCAATGGGGTAATATTATATGGAGTGAGTGTAGAATTTTTCTCTACCAGTTGTATAAAGAATCGTAAGACATTTTGAATCACTTGAAGATTAGCCACTAATTTCTTTTACCTTATGATTAACGCTAAACTAAGCTAATCTATTCTAACTTAAATTAGTCTAATATAACTTAACCTAACCTAATATAACCTAACCTAACTTAGTCCGATATAACTTAACGTAATATAATCTAACCTTACCTAATTTAACCAAGCTTAACTTAATTTAACCTAACCTAACCCGATGTAACCTATAACATAATGTAACCGGACCTAACATAATTTAACTAAACCTAACCTAATATAACGTAACTTAACTGCCTCCCCTCCCTACCCTTCCCCCCTTAACCCCCCCCCCTCTCCTCCCCTCCCCCTTCCCCAAGTAAGCGTCAGGATAAAGTTTAATCAGCCGATGAAATAAGCCAGGGTGTCTAATCTTCAGGTGATCCAAAAATTCCACCCCCCCTCTCCCCTCTCTCGTTTCACCCCCCCCTCAATATACAGGGTGATTCAAAACAATATTACCAATTCTATTATCGCCGCGTATTGTTTCTCATTATTGGCAATACTGTTATATAAATCGTTGTGTGTGTGTGTGTGTGTGTGTGTGTGTGTGTGTGTGTGAACAGTGCAGGTTGAGCGGGTTAGGTGTGTGTAATAGCGCATTATCTATCTTCTAATAAATTGTTATTAAAGTCTGGTGTTTTGTTCTTATACAACGGTGATAACATTTTTTTTTTTACTTCTGAACCACTCTATATATTACACTACAAACCACGCAGTGTAGAGAAGGATAAAACGAAGGGTAATTTAATAGAAAGATGAATAAATATGGGAATAGTAGAAACGGGAATAATAATAATAATAATAACACACATACACAGGTATATTAACGTCGTACAGGCAAAGTCTTTAATTACTAACTTACTCGGTATTAAGGTCAATGTTCCTCTCACTATATACCTAATGACTCCAGGTATTAAACACAGGTACTGATCTCTTCACACAGGTATATCTCACATTACCGTAAATGTATTGGTAGACACGCCTGCATGTACTAGTGTTATATAAATCATGGTGGGAATTGTTGTGTGTGTGTGTGTGTGTGTGTGTGTGTGTGTGTGTGTTATGTAAAAGGGAGTTGGTGTTGTGTGTATTATTATTATTATTAGAGTAGTAGTAGTAGTAGTAGTAGTAGTAGTAGTAGTAGTAGTAGTAATAGTAGTAGTAGTAAAACACGACATTCTAATCACAGCGTTATTGTTATTTATTAATGTTTCTCTACGTCTTGTTAAAACCCCAAATAATGGCTAAATGTTTTGTTTGTGTTTGGCAAAAAAAAAGTACTTCACCGTTGACCTCCCCCGAGAGATATTTGATTGACTATAAACGGCCTTATACACCAGCCTGTGAAAAATAACATTTATATCCATAGTGCCAGATTTTTTTTTTTTTTTTACATTTTTCCCTCACTCTCTTGTTTTACCCTAGAGGGGGATGAAGGAGAGGTGACGAGGAATAAGAGAGAGAGAGAGAGAGAGAGAGAGAGAGAGAGGAAGGAAGACAAGATAGCATATAAGGAGAGACTGTGAATTATAATATACACAGAACTGTATGTATGTATGAGTGCGTGCGTCATGTTGTTACGGCACTTCACAGCGTTATGATAGCGGTGAACAATAACAAACACTATATTGGTTATAATTTACGTTACTCAGCTCCTGGTGCCACGAGGGGACGAACGAGGGGAGATGAGGTAGGGGTGAGAAATGGAATGAAGAGAGGGGGAGTAAGGGGATAAGGGGCGTCCAGTATCACCCTTCTTCTTTCTTCCCCTCACCTCACTATAGGAAGGGGTGAGGGGCGTTTAGTATCACCTCTTTTTCCTCCCCTCACTAGGATGGGATGGGGGGGGAGGGAGAGGAAGGGAAGGGGAGGGAGAGGAAGAGAAGGGGAGAAAGAGGAAGGGAAGGGAAGGGAGGGAAGGGATTTAACGTCACTTCCCGTTAAATATCAGAGAAAAATACAGTATATGTATTATGTATTGTCTACAACTATATTACCAAACACTGTTATTGTATTTAGCTACGGCTGTATTTACTGTATGTGCTGTAGCGTATATATAATGTTACCGGTGTCGTGCACTGTGTATTAAACTGTATAATCTGTATTTTCCTGTAACAGCGTTTGATGTAAATAAGTATTAGTGTGACTGTATTTGGCTGTAATCCTCTGTAACTTCGTTTATATTGTATAGCGAACGAGGGAGTCACACACACAGACCACCAGGACTTCAACTCCTATGCGTATTAAAGTAATCATATTTACAATACGTCACTATAAGTCCACTATATCACCATTTAATATATATACTCACACCATAAACACATTACTGCCACTACACATTCAGTTCTATATGACTTATACAGCTAGTTTACACTCCGCTCTTGTTTATTAATAACTACCTCTGTTCCTGGAAGCAATTCGTTACGTCACTATTTCGTTACTTTCGTTATAGCCCATTCACTCAACCAGCCATTACGGTCACTCTTGTTCTGTTATTATATGGACGTGCATCATATAGTAGATAGATTGCGTTATATTTTTCATGGACATTTATTATATATTTGTATATTGTGTTATATTGTACTCTTGGCTGTATCTGTTATCAATAATAATAATAATAATAATAATAATAATAATAATAATAATAATACCGTGATAATATTATTTTAAAAACAATAAAAACAATAATAAAATAATAACTAATAATTACAACATTGACACAAATATCCCCACGTAATATAACTAAAGAATTAAATAGAAATACCTGATTAATTAATTATTAAGCCCATAACGCTATAACATTATCAAGATTATCATAGATTTTGTCATCGTTCACACGCCCTTCCGGCTCTTGTATTTTTAACAAGAAATAATTGAACACTTTTGTATCATGGCATTTTATGTTGTAGTATTGTATCGCTTTTAAAATATTATATAATTAATTTAAATACGAAGGTAATAATAATAATAATAATTATATTGTAATAATAATAATAATAATTTTTTAATTTTTCAGTATTTTCCTGTTTTAATAATAATAATATAATCGAACTACAGAAAAGTTGAACCATCGTAATACTAACTATCCACAGTGGTCGTTTGGGTACCTCTAATAGGGTAATTTAGCTACAATTCCCTCCCCTCTTTATGCTCCCTACTATTTTATAAACATCTACTATAAACATCTATGCTATATTAAACCACTATGCTATATTAAACCACTATAAACATCTATGCTATATTAAACCACTATAAACATCTATGCTATATAAACCACTATAAACATCTATGCTATATTAAACCACTATAAACATCTATGCTATATTAAACCACTATAAACATCTATGCTATATTAAACCACTATAAACATCTATGCTATATTAAACCACTATAAACATCTATGCTATATTAAACCACTATAAACATCTATGCTATATTAAACCACTATAAACATCTATGCTATATTAAACCACTATAAACATCTATGCTATATTAAATCACTGTATATATTGATATTTTATAAACATCTACAATACCTTGACTAAAAATACAATTAATAACTCACGGACAATATTTCCTACAATACCTTAGACTTAAAATACAATAAATATCCCAAATCATACAATATATACACCTCCACTGCATACATTATACAATACCCTAAAATATCCATCTAAAAATACAATACATAACTTAATTGTATATTTCCTACAATACCCACAATACAACAGCTCACAAAATAATACAATATACAACATCCTGAACTAAACTCGTTAAAATGCCGTTTATTTACGGGTTACATACAATATATTTATTTTATTTTCGCCTCTATTTTATTTTTCTAAGTTACTTAAGTCTGATTGGAGTGTTAATCTGTTTACTTAAAGTCTGATTGGAGTTTTAATCTGTTTACTTAAAGTCTGATTGGAGTGTTAATCTGTTTACTTAAGTGGTACGGATTAGCTGTGATTGGGTCGATCGGGTAGCAGCGGTCAGTGTCATATTTATTTTGCGGTTTAGGGGATCTGATTGGTGCGGTCCGTCGGAAATTGACTTGAGGTAACCAATTAGCTGTCCTTATACCATGAGTTGACCAATTAGCTGTCCTTATACCATGAGTTGACCAATTAGCGGCCTTCTATCATCAGTTGACCAATCAGTGGCCTTCTATACTATGAGTTGACCAATCAGCTACCTTCTACTATCACTTGTCCAATCAACGGCTTTCTGCCATGAATTGACCAATCAGCGGCCATCAGTTAACCAATCAACAAGTCTGTATTGTATTTCAACCAATTAATTTATCGTAAAATATTACAGTAAGTACAGTTAAGTTTGGGTTATATTCTGTATTATCAGGTTAATTCAGAATACTGTATTTATTATACTGTGTAATGTGTGCGTGTGTGTGTGTGTGTGTGTGTGCGTGTGTGTGTGTGTATACTGTATTCCTCCGTTACAGTCATATATATACATACAGTATACCATAATACACCTCCATTACATTCCTAAAATATCATAAAATACAGGATTATTCTCCACCCATTACAGGATTAAGGTATCGTATATAGGTCAGTTCTCCATTTACAGCCTGAGATATACTTTAAAAAAAAACCACTTGACCCTAAACTTTCACCTTAAAATCAAAACTCTTCTCAGGGGATATTTTTAGGTCCCCTCGAAGCCCTTAAAGATATCCTACCACAATCACGTGACTGTTTTCTATCGGTGAGAATTTTAAGGTTTCCCCAATAAGAGAAGGTTGGAGATCCGGTTGAGTGAGATTAAAACCGTTTAATAATGGTTCCTAAAGTCAATTATTTCAATCAGTATAAAGTAATATCCCTTAAACCATCGTATAAACCTGTAGTTAAACCAAAATAAAACAGATTCTTAGTTAAATCTCCTGAAATTAGCTTCGAAATGGACCCCCTAAGTTAACCCACAGAAATAAACCTCTTTAATAAACCTAAAATATAAACCCCTTTAGATAAGCTTCCTAAAAATAAACCCTTAGATATAAACCCTCAACCTAACTATTATAATTGCGGCGAAAATATAACGTTGCCTCAGTCTTAAATCTTGTAATGGAAGTCCAGAATTCTAATGGGTCCTATTCCTAATGGGTCCTAGTGCTAATGGGTCCTAGTGCTAATGGGTCCTAGTGCTAATGGGTTTCAGTCCCAATGGGCCCCAGTGCTAATGGGTCCTATTGCTAATGGGCCCCAGTGCTAATGGGCCCCAGTGCTAATGGGTCCCAGTGCTAATGGGTCCTATTGCTAATGGGCCCCAGTGCTAATGGGCCCCAGTGCTAATGGGTCCTAGTTCTAATGGGTCCCAGTGCTAATGGGTTTCAGTCCTTATGGGTCCCAGTGCTAATGGGCCCTAGTCCTAATGGGTTTGAGTCCTAATGGGTCCGAGTGGGTTTGAGTCCTAACGGGTTTCAGTTTCAATGGGTTGTCCTAATGGGCCCAGTCTTAATGGGTCTCACTCTTAATGGGTTCAAGTCCCAGCCTAACCTAACCAGGAAGAACTCTTAGATAAACCTAAGGGTGTAAATAACGGGGATTCCCTTGCAATAACGAAGGATGCCAAAAGTGGTTTCCCTGCAATAACTCGCACTAAGTAACGTGGTTTTCTCTGCCATAAATCACACTAAATAGCGAAATTTTCCTTGCAATAACACACTAAATAACAGAATTTTCCTTGCAATAACTCACACTAAATAACGTAGTTTTCCCCGCAATAACTCAAACCATCAATAACATAACGCCTCCATCGCTCCGCCATCACACCGCGCGTCGTTAAGGCTGGTTATTTATTCACTTATCCGGTTATTGATGGGCGGCCGGTTACCAGTTAAACGCTTGGAGTGTGGTCGGTCGGTCGGTCGGTCGGTTGGTCGGATGGCGGACAGCGTGAGGGAGTGTTTCGTCCGCATCTTGCTGTGTGTGTGTGTGTGTGTGTGTGTGTGTGTGTGTGTGTGTGTGTGTTTTACTTAGATGTTTAGAAACTACGTGAACGAGCGATGAATATTAGTAAATATATAGAAAACAATTATTTTTTTATCTATCTATGTCTTTCTTCACTAAAGTTAATATTATATAAAAAAATGATTAATTTATACTCAATTAAATAGAGAATATTTTTTTCTCGTCACCAAAATATGAAAAAAAGTTGGAGATGAAATAAGAGACTTCTAGACAACGATTTATCGATGGAATCACACACACACACCTCGACGACATAACGACAGACAAATGATAAAGATATCTACTATAACCCGACCATCAATAACACACAAATACCAAGACGTAATAACACTATAACTACCACTTAAACAAGATAATAAAGTGATTATGTTAATTATTAGTGTGCGTGTAAGAACCTCCCAGAGTGTGTTTCCTGGTTTATTTTTAAGAATATAAAATAGCGATAAATTATAGGGTCGTTAGTACACAGTAGCCAAAGATTATACCAAACGATAATATATAATTGTTCATATAATTTATTTTAGAGAAGAGCGGAAATTGTAGGTCATATACGGATGTGGTTTTGTATGTCGAAAAATATTATTGAATTTTATTTAAGAAAATACTGAGTCTTGGTATATTGGTAATAATGATACTACTAATGAAGTGTTGTTAACAATTATGTTGCCATCATGATGATACAATAATAATGATAATATTTTTTATACGACTACTACAGTACTACTAATAAAATATTAATTTAATCAATATCATTACTGGTATTATTATTTTTATTATTATTATCACTCATTATATTATAATTATTACTATTATAATATTATAATTGTTATTATTAATATATTATAATTATTATTATTTCTATATTATTATGTTTATTATTTTAGTAGATTTATTACTATTACTATTAGTTCTAACGGTAATAATAATAATAATAATAATAATAATAATAACAATAATTATAATAATATAATATAAATATTATCATTTATATTACACACAGTGAATAACATTAATAAATAAATAACTTAATTCACATCAAAAAATAAACAGTAAACTAACTCTCAGGTGAGTCTTTAGTTATAATCACAGGTATATAACAATTCTTGCCACCTGTTAACTTAAGCATAGGGACGGCAAGGTGTAGATGTCTCATTATTGTATGGTTTGTGTACAGTATATGGGTAAGGCAGTTCTCTTATTTCATACTCTCAGGCCGCGTCCATCGATGGCTTCTGGTCTTAGTATCTGTGCCGTGTGAGACAAGATTGAGCTCAGTGTGTTGTCTGTGAGTTGGAGAATGAGTTTAGTGAAATATACTTTGTGATCGGTGGTGTTAGTCTCAGTTTAATCAATGACATAGTGAGATCGAGCTTAAGTGATATATTCTGAGCTCAACTGTGACGCACTATTATTAATCTCGTTGGTACACGCCGCTTATGACGCTTATATGGCTGAGATTAGCGATCATTTCCCTGCAGAGTAAGTTTGGTGAGCTCTGTATAGTGAGCTGAGGAGCCAAGTATCGTGTGTCGTTTGGTAAGCATATTAGCGCTTGGGAGCCATCAGGACTGAGCTCAAAGATAACCTATTGGGCTCATCCTTTGCTCATACTTCAAACATGGCTAGTATATGCACACACATACATACATACATACATACACACACATACACACATACATACATCCATACACACACGCACATCATACTGGTAGACCGGATAATTAATATCGGATAAGGAGCAATAGAATAAATAAAAAAAAAGATGGCTGAATAAACGCAGAAACGCAGACAGGGATCTTGATGAACGCTCCGCCGGCGTTGTTTCTCTGGCGCCGGGGCGTTGAACAAAAGCGGTGGTGGTGAGTGTTTAGCGCTAATCAGCTATTGTTCTTGCTGAACGATTCAATATGGCCCGTAATGAGGGGCCCGGAGATGTGTGTGTGTGTGTGTGTGTGTGTGTTACTTAGGCTTCGCTCTTGTACATAAGGGGAGCTGGTGATGAAGGTGTACTCTTGCAAGTGTACATATACGCAGGGGGATTTAATGGTGTACTCTAAGAAGAATGTAAAGGTAAGGATGTACTCTGAAAAGTGTAAATACATATGAGGAGGTGTTGGTACACTCAGGTACTTACAGAAGGGGACGGAGCAGTGTGTGAGACTGAGGTGGGACAACAGCCGTAACAAGGGAACACGGGTCTTATTTATTATACTTGTGCTTCTACACAGTTTGTCTGTTAAGTTATCACCAGAAACTATATCGCCATTTAATTTTTTTTAATTATAATGGATTATTGGGATGTGTAAAATAATATTCAGCTAATATTCATGTTTAATATCAGCGTGTGTTTGGCATGAAGGTGCACACAACTGTGTAGGGCAGCATTAACAGGGATTACCGTACCTCGTCCGTTATTAACTCGGGGTTGGGTGAGGAGGATTTTCCGGGTCATCTCTCGTGTTAGGGGAGTGTATTGATCAAGGGCCTCGCAGCCCCTCGTGTTAGTTTTAACTGGGCTGCCCCGAGTCATTATGTCTCGTTACAACCATGAGCGATGAGACGCTCCTTCAGCACGGTGTTGCAGCACGTCTAATTTGTGGCCACACCCGATAATTACTCATTTCAATAAAGGCGCTTGTCCTTACCCGCTGTTTTACGGCTATGATCAAATATTTACCGCTGGTCACACTCTTGGTGATGTCCATAATTGTGGTGAACCTCCTGAGGGTCGTAGGAGCCTGATTATAGTGAAACGGACAGGATGGCGCTGCCCTCTGACGCCTCCCCGCGGCTGGGTCTGGACTCTCGCCCCTACACCCGGCGGGTCGCCGCAGTTACTTTCAAATTTACAACTTGGCTTACCTGTTCTTAGCGGCTGCTGCTCTGTCACGCTGTCGACGGTTCTTGAACCAGTTGCCGACCTGTGTGGGGGTGAGACCCGTGGCCGAGGCCAACTCCCTCTTCTTGCTGGGGTTAGGGTAAGGGTCCTGCAGGTACCATTCTCTCAACAGCGATCTTGTGCGTTCCTTGAAGCAGTGGGTCTTCTGTTCGCCATCCCAGATGGTCCTCGGGAAGGGGAACTTCTTACGGACGCGGTACTTGTCGACGGGCCCAAGCGGGCGGCCGCGGAGACGCTCTGCCTCTTGGTAGTGCGCCTCCAGCCACAGCGCCTGCAGCCGCGCGTGAGAAGGTTTGGAAAATCTGTGTGACTCCATGATAGCGTAGAGCTCGCGGAAGTTTCCCACGTGGAAGGAGACAAGAGCCCGCGCTCGTAGCACCGCCTCGTGCTTGTTGAGGTCGTGAAGGTGAGGGTGAGCCACCGGCAGTGACCACAAGAAGCGTCCAAGGCGCTCCATGTCGCCACTCTCTTCCAAAGTTTCGCAGACGGCGGCCACCTGGGCGGCGGTGAAGGAGAGTGAGGGTAGCGCCACTATCGGAGTGGGTACTACAGGGCCGCCAGAGCCTCCTACGCTGCTCCCTGAGGAAGCACTAACATTTGCTGCAAGTCCGAGCACCATTGTGTGTCTCACACACTCAACTGCGTTACACCACTGCAAATTACACGGCAGTTCACCGCCACACTCACTAAACAGTAACTACTGTGGTCATGCTCAACGCGCAGCAGCTTCTGTCCTTGCGAGAGTCTGCTCACCGTGTTGCTGTCGCGCCTCTCGCGGTAGTAATGGAGTCCCGGTGAGGTAGAGAGAGGAGCTGTGACGTGGGGCGGAGCTTCGCGCTGCACACCGGCCTTACTGGAGACCGCGCGGTCATTGGTGGCGGTGTGCACGGCTCCCCCGCCCCTGCTACTCGCTCGGCGCTCATTTGTTAACAGTAGTGTAGTCCGCCAATAGAGCGCGGAGTGGGCGGAGTCGGACAGGTCCCCGGGTTTACCATCTCCGGGAGGCGGTGCCCGCGTGTCACCACCGCTTCCCGCCGCAGCCACCAACTGGCCACGGTCGCACTCTGGAATGCAAATAGCTGTGTATTGAGTTACAAAGTACATTGTTTTGTGGCCGATGTTTGACATTTCAGCTGACATACTCGTCCCTAAATGAAGTGGCTGGTCTCCGTGGCCCACGGTGATAAACTAGAATTCATCAGAGGCGGAGTCAAGGCTGCCAGGGCACGACTCACCAGCTTTTGGACTTAATTAAAAGAGAGAGAGAGAGAGAGGATATTGACTGCCACAGAGGGTGTCAGATAATCACAATATTCACATATCATTTCAATTCAGACGTGACGGACGCCAGCCTCGGGAGGTGAACTGCGACCCGCCATACAATGTTATATTCACACACACAGACACACACACACTCGTGCTTGTGTGTCGTCACCTGAACCACCAGATACACACACACACACACACACACGCGACAGATTGTGGTCTGCCAGCAAGCACAGCAGCGAGGCATCACCATCACGACCAACTTGACTGTGACTTGACTCTTCCAGGATGATAGGTTTATACTGCGAGGACGATGGTTTAATTAACTCTTTGAGGAAGATGGTTTAACTCTTTGAGGACGATGGTTTAACTCTTTAAGGAAGGATGGTTTAACTCTTTAAGGAAGGATGGTTTAACTCTTTAAGGACGATGGTTTAACATTTTGAGGGCGATGGTCTAACATTTTGAGAACGATGGTTTAACTCTTTAAGAACGATGGTTTAACTCTTTGAGGACGATGGTTTAACTCTTTGAGGGCGATGGTCTAACATTTTGAGAACGATGGTTTAACTCTTTAAGAACGATGGTTTAACTCTTTGAGGACGATGGTTTAACTCTTTGAGGACGATGGTTTAACTCTTTGAGGACGATGGTTTAACTCTTTAAGGAAGGATGGTTTAACTCTTTAAGGACGATGGTTTAACATTTTGAGGGCGATGGTCTAACATTTTGAGAACGATGGTTTAACTCTTTAAGAACGATGGTTTAACTCTTTGAGGACGATGGTTTAACTCTTTGAGGGCGATGGTCTAACATTTTGAGAACGATGGTTTAACTCTTTAAGAACGATGGTTTAACTCTTTGAGGACGATGGTTTAACTCTTTGAGGACGATGGTTTAACTCTTTGAGGACGATGGTTTAACTCTTTAAGAACGATGGTTTAACTCTTTGAGGACGATGGTTTAACTCTTTAAGGATGATGGTTTAACATTTTGAGGACGATTGCTTAACATTTTGAGGACGATGGTGTAACTCATTAAGGACGATGGTTTAACTCTTTAGGAACCATGGTTTAACTCTTTGAGGATTATAACGTAAATCATTATCCTTCAAGAGCTAATCGCTTAAACCATCGTCCTCAAAGCATAATTTCCTAAGTACTAGAGGACGATGGTTTAACATTTTGAGGACGATGAGTTACCTCTATGAGTGTGATGGTTTAACGCTTTTAGGATGATGGTTTAACCCTTTGGGGACGATGGTTTAACTTTTTAAGGACCGTGGCTTAACAATTTGAGTATGATGGTTTACACTTTGAGGACGATGGTTTAACACTTTGAGGACGATGAGTTACCTCTTTGAGTGTGATGGTTTAACACTTTTAGGACGATGGTTTAACCCTTTGGGGACGATGGTTTAACTTTTTGACGACGAAGGTTTAACCCTTGGAGAACGATGGTTTATAGTTTTACACAGAGAATGACGGTTGAACTCTTTAAGGATGGTGGTTTAACATCCTAAACCATCCTACTTTAGAGATTAAACCATCATCGTCAGGAAGGTTTTATCATGGCAAAATACCATTGTTTTTCTTTAATCTCCCTGAACTAATCTTACTTAAACCTAAACCCTAACTTTAAGTTCGGACACGTGAGGTTTGGTTAGGTTAGGTTCGATTAAATTAGATTAGGTTAGGTTAGGTTACATTAGATTAGGTTAGGTTCAGTTTGGTTAGGTTAGATTAAATTAGATTAGGTTAGGTTAGGTTTGGTTGACTAGAATGGAGAGATGACATATTGATTCTATCTCCGCCCAGGCTGCCTTGTAGTGCTGTTTCTCGGTAACTACACCCATCACTCCACACTACACCCATCACCCCACACTACACCCATCACCCCACACTACACCCATCACCCCACACTACACCCATCACTCCACACTACACCCATCACCCCACACTACACCCATCACCCCACACTACACCCATCACCCCACACTACACCCATCACTCCACACTACACCCATCACCCCACACTACACCCATCACCCCACCACCACACCCATCACCCACACACACCCATCACTACCATACACACACCTACACCCACCCTCCATACTACACCCATCACCCCCACACTACCCATCACCACACACACTACCCCACCACCCTCCATACAGCCCAGCTACACCCACCAACACCCCACCCTACACCTCACCCCACCCTACACCCCCACTCCCACACCCCACACCCCCCTGCCACACCACCCTGCACCCCCCACCCTACACCTGCACCCCACCCTGCCCACCCCTACCCCTACACCTACACCCCCACCCTACACCTACACACCCCACCCTACCCCCCCCACCCTACCTACACCCCCACCCACCCCCACCTGCCTTCACCCCCCACCCTTGCCTTCACCCCACCCTACACCTACACCCACACCACCTACACCCCCACCACACACCACCCCACCCACCCCTACACCCCCCCCCACCTACGCCTCCACCTCCTTAACAATTAACGACCTGTCATAATTGCCTCTTGCTCACCCCTACCTGATTTGTCCATCCTCCTTCTCTGTCAGTCCATGTCCCTCTGTCGTCCTTCCCCTCTGTCATCCACCTGTCAGCTCCTATGTCCCTCTGTCAGCTCTCCCCTCCTTCAGCCTCTCTGTCAGCCACTCCGTCAGCTCTATGTCCCCCTCTGTCAGCTCCCCCTTCCTTCAGCCTCTCTGTCAGCCACTCGTCAGCTCCTATGTCCCCCTCTGTCAGCTCTTCCTCCTTCATCCTCTCTGTCCGTCACCAGCTCCTATGTCCCCCCCCTCCTTCAGCCTCTCAGCCACTCCGTCAGCTCCTATGTCCCCCTCTGTAGCTCCCCCCCTCCTTCAGCCTCTCTGTCCCACTCCGTCAGCTCCTATGTCCCCCTCTGTCAGTTCCCCTCCGTCCCCCCACCCCCACCCCCCCTATCCGTTTGCTCCTCATTCTACCCCCGTCAACTCCTCTGTTAGTCCCTTCGTCAGCCCCTTCGTCAGCCCCTCACCAGCCCCTCCACCCGTCCGTCCGTCCGTCAGGTGTGTTCTACCTGAGTGGGTGTTCCGCTGAGTGTGTAACGAGATAATTAATGCGTATTAAGTTGCCTCCTCGTTGAACTGATCCAGGTGACAACATTCCCTCCCGTTACTCCTCGTTGAGAGAGAGAGAGAGAGATTGGTTAGGTAAGGTTAATTCGGTAAGTTATTTTAGGTTTGTTAGGTTAGCTTAGATTAGTTAGGTTAATTAGTTAGGTTAAGTTAGGTTAGGTTGGTTACGTTAGGTTAGGTCAATTCTTGATAAGTATAATTTCTAAGTTATATTGATTGTATATTAGGAGGAGGGGGTGGGAAGGAGGCAACAGGAAGGAAGAGGAGGAAGGAGGAGGGAAGAGGGAGAAGAGGAGGAGGAGGAGGGGAAGGAGAGAGGGGGGAGTGTTCTCTCCCACCTGGTCAGATCACCAGACAAGACCTGGAGGGGAGAAGAATGTGCTATGTTTAAGTAGGGCGAGGGCGTGATGTGGGTGAGTGTGGGTGTGGGTGGGGTGAGAGGTGGGGAGAGGTGTGAGGGGAGAGGTGTGAGGAAGGGGGAGTGGAGAGATGAGGGATTATCATTACATCACCTTATTATTCATGAATCAACCTTGAGTCACCCTCGCTTCATCTTCACGCTACACCTTGCATCATCCTTGCTTTATTCTTACATCGTACTTGCATTTTCCTAACTTCAGTGTTGCGTCATGCTTGCGTCATACTTGCTTCATACTTGCTTCATATTTGCTTCATTTTTGCGTCATCCCTGTTTCATGTGCCGGCACCCCTGAACCACACGACAAGTCCTATGCTGGTCGGTATAGCTGGCTGGTTGCGTACAGTACATACACTGGTACTGAGTCACTGGTTGTGTACACTCTTCATGTACATGTTAAAGTGACGTCACGATGTACACTGCTTCTGTTTGTGTACAAGATGATATTGGCAGACTACAGCTGTACATTTTTTTTTTTTTTTTACAGGGACCAGCCCACCAGAGCACAGGTCACTGACCCACATCGGGGCCTGGGGGGCGAAGATGTAATAATAATAATAATAATAATAATAATAATAACAATAATAACAATAACAATAATAACAATAACAATAATAACAATAACAATAATAATAATAACAATAACAATAATAATAATAATAATAATAATAATAATAATAATAATAATAATTATAATAATAATAATTCATAGTAAGTAAAATTTAAAATAAAGTGCAAAATTAAAAATAAAATAAAAATAATTCATAGTAAATATTTTTTTAATAAAAATACATTTGTTTTTATAAAAAATAATGATAATAATAATAATAATAATAATAACAGTGTAATAAAAATAAAGAACCATAAAATAATAAAAATCGATAGTAAGAAACGATGTATGTACAGTACAGTGTGTTGTGTTGACGATGGTAAGAGAAACAAGTGAGACCCTGCAACTGTGTGTAAATGAGGCAGAAAGTCACATCAGCAACCTGGGACTTGGTCACAATTTTCGTGATGCCATATGGCAGCAGGGTCTACCATTAGACAACACATTATGCTGCCAATATCTTCCCAGGCGGTAGGACCTCCCTGTTTGGTAGCTGTCTACTACCTACTACCTAGGTACACACACACATACACACACACACACACACACACACACACACACACACACACACACACACACACACACACACACACACACACACACACACACACACACACACACATACACGCACACACACACGTGCACGTGCATGAGTACATAAAGTAACTAGGTCATTTACCCCTTCCCAATATTCTCTTAACATGTAATTTCGTTGCATGATAAACCCTGTACAACTGGGTGAGAGAGTGATAGATGTGTGTGTGTGTAGAGAGAGGGCTGGTGGTGAGGGGGTCCCAGATGTACCCAAGGCAAGGTGTTCCGTGTACTGTGTGTCTGTGCCCCGCTGCTGTGGACGCTCGACAGGTCCTCAGGTATATCTACTTTTCGAGTATTCCAGCGTAATAGTTATGTCAATGGGTGGGTGTATTGTCTCTCTCTATCTCTGTCTCTATCTCTGTCTGTCTCTATCTCTCTATCTCTGTCTGTCTCTATCTCTCTATCTCTGTCTATCTCTCTCTATCTCTGTCTGTCTCTATCTCTCTATCTCTGTCTCTATCTCTCTATCTCTGTCTGTCTCTATCTCTCTATCTCTGTCTGTCTCTATCTCTCTATCTCTGTCTATCTCTCTCTATCTCTGTCTCTATCTCTCTATCTCTGTCTGTCTCTATCTCTCTATCTCTGTCTGTCTCTATCTCTCTATCTCTGTCTATCTCTCTCTATCTCTGTCTCTATCTCTCTATCTCTGTCTGTCTCTATCTCTCTATCTCTGTCTATCTCTCTCTGTCTCTCTCTATCTCCGTCTATCTCTCTCTATCTCTGTCTGTCTCTCTCCCTACTTCTGTCTATCTGTCTGTCTTTTGGTATTGGGTGTATAGAGTTAGAGGTACTAGAGCAACCTTACAGAATAACGAGGAAATAACTGGTGTGAGAGAGAGAGAGGGCCGTGTGAGAGAGAGGGGCCGTGTGAGAGAGAGGGGCCGTGTGAGAGAGAGGGGCCGTGTGAGAGGGCCCGTGTGAAAGAGAGGGGCCCGTGTGAGAGAGGGGCCGTGTGAGAGAGGGGCCGTGTCAGAGAGGTGTGTGAAGAGAGGGGCCGTGTGTGTGAGAGAGGGGCCGTGTGAGAGAGAGAGGGGCCGTGTGAGAGAGAGGGCCCGTGTGAAAGAGAGGGGCCGTGTGAGAGAGAGAGGAGCCGTGTGTGGGGGGAAGGGGGCCGTGTGAGAGACCGTGTGAGAGAGGGCCGTGTGAAGAGAGAGGGGCCGTCATAAGAAGAGAGGGGCGTGAGAGAGGGGGCGTGAGAAGAGAGAGAGAGAGAGAGAGAGGGTGGGGCCCGTAGAGATAACTGATGTGGGAAACTGTTGGTAATAAAGTGGTTGTAATCATACTCAAGCGATTAGGTGATCGTCCTCAGGGGTTAAGTCATCGTCCTCAGGGGGTTAAGTCATCGTCCTCAGGGGGTTAAGTCATCGTCCTCAGGGGGTTAAGTCATCGTCCTCAGGGGGTTAAGTCATCGTCCTCAGGGGGTTAAGTCATCGTCCTCAAGAGGTTAAGTCATTATTTTCAAGGGGTTAAGACATTATCTCAAGGGGTTAAGACATCATTCTCTAGGGGTTAAGCCATCATTTTCTAGGGGTTAAGCCATCATCCTCAAGGGGTTAAGACATCATCCTCTAGGGGTTAAGCCATCATCCTCAAGGGGTTAAGACATCATCTCAGGGAGTTAAGACATCATCTCAGGGGGTTAAGACATCATCTCAGGGGGTTAAGACATCATTCTCTAGGGGTGAAGCCATCATTCTCTAGGGGTTAAGACATCATCTCAGGGGGTTAAGACATCATCTCAGGGGGTTAAGACATCATTCTCTAGGGGTTAAGCCATCATCCTGTAGGGGTTAAGCCATCATCCTCAAGGGGTTAAGACATCATCTCAGGGGGTTAAGCCATCATCCTGTAGGGGTTAAGCCATCATCCTCAAGGGGTTAAGACATCATCTCAGGGGGTTAAGACATCGTCTTCAAGGGTTTAAGTCATCGTTCCCAAGAGGTCAATGTCTAAGTGACGTTGTACTAGTTAGGTTAGGTTAGGTTAGGTTCGCTCCACCAACCGGGGATAAGTGGCGGTGGCTAGACTGAGGTTATTTGCGGATAAATAAAAGTGTGGTCATTTATGAAGTATTGGAACAGGTGTGACTTTTACCGCAGCTGCAGGGGGGGGACTTTACCTCCGAGCCAGGTTGCTTGTGTAAGGTGATCATTCCTCCTCTATTTTAACATATATTAATGAATGACTTTTCCTGATGACGTGAGTAGTGAAGTATGGGTCCTCCTTCGTCAGTAGCAGCACCGTCGTATAACACTGTACCTAACCTAACCTAACCTAACACTGTACCTAACCTAACCTAACCTAACACTGTACCTAACCTAGCCTGGCACTCGCATAGACAGGGCTATATATAAACTCGGTAAGATAATTCTCCGGTAAATCGGACACGCGATACATTCCCGAACGTCATTAGTACCAGAGTTGAAATAATCTCATCAGGTTAATTACTAGACCCTGCCTGGTCCGGTATGGGGAGGAGGAGAAAGAGGAAGAAGGAAGGAGGGGGAGAAGGAGAAGGAAAAGGAGGGGAGGAGGAGGAAGAAGAGTTGGAGAAGAAAGAAGAAGAAATAAGAGGGAGGAGGAGAGAACCACTTTCCTGTTAAGTCTCAAAGACCATTCGTACAACACCTGAATAACCGTCACATCTAACACCGGGGTAGACCAGTGACGGGTGGGGGGATTATCAGCCCGTCACACTAACACCGGGGTAGACCAGTGACGGGTGCGGGGAGGGGATTGTCCGCCCGTCACACTAACACGGTAGACCAGTGACGGGTGCGGGGACTATCGGCCCGTCACACTAACACTGGACCAGTGACGGGTGCGGGGAGGATTGTCCGCCCGTCACACTAACACCGGGGTAGACCAGTGACGGGTCGGGGGGACTGTCCGGCCCGTCACACTAACACCGGGGTAGACCAGTGACGCGGGGGACTGTCCGGCCCGTCACATCAACACCGGGGAAGACCAGTGACGGATGCGGGGGGACTGTCCAGGCCCGTCACACTAACACCGGGACCGTGACGTGGGGGACTGTCCGGCCCGTCACACTAACACCGGGGTAGACCAGTGACGGTGGACGGGGACTGTCCAGGCCCGTCACACTAACACCGGGGTAGACCAGTGACGGTGCGAGGGGGATCGTCCGCCCGTCACACTAACACCGGGGTAGACCAGTGACGGGTCGGGGGGACTATCCGGCCCGTCACACTAACACCCGGGGTAGACCAGTGACGGGTGCGGGGATCATCCGCCCGTCACACTAACACCGGGGTGGACCAGTGACGGTGCGGGAGGACTGTCCGCCCGTCACACCAACACCGGGTAGACCAGTGACGGGTCGGGGATTGACCCGGCCCGTCACACTAACACCGGGGTAGACCAGTGACGGGGTGGGGGACTGTCCGGCCCGTCACACTAACACCGGGGAAGACCAGTGACGGATGGGGGACTGTCCAGGCCCTCACACTAACACCGGGTAGACCAGTGACGGTGCGGGGATTTCCGCCCGTCACACTAACACCAGGGTAGACCAGTGACGGTGGGGGACGGACTGTCCAGGCCCGTCATCACACTAACACCGGGGTAGACCAGTGACGGGTGGGGGACGGGGACTGTCCGGCCCGTCACACCAACACCGTAGACCAGCAGTGCGTGGGACTGTCCAGGCCTGTCCACCACCAACCAGTGACGGGGATTGTCCGGGCCGTCACACTAACACCAGGGTAGACCAGCACGGGTGGGGGGACGGACTGTCCGGGCCGTCACACTAACACCGCAGACCAGTGACGGGTGGGGGACTGTCCGCCCGTCACACTAACACCGGGGTAGACCAGTGACGGTGGGGGGATCGGGCCCGTCACACTAACACCCGGTAGACCAGTGACGGGTGGGGACTGTCCGCCCGTCACACTAACACCGGGGTAGACCAGTGACGGGTGGGGGGATTCATCTGGCCCGTCACACTAACACCGGGTAGACCAGTGACGGTAGATCTGTCCATTCAAAGACGCGGACCAGTGAGGACCTGGGACCACAGTGGTATGGAGACCATGAGAGGAGATCCATAGTAGGGGAGGAGGCAGGTCGGCGTCAGTGTCACCCTACAGGTTCAAGACTTCAGGTTTTGTCCGACTAAACTCTGCCACTCGGTCAGTCGCGGCAAAAAATCGGTCACACACACACAGAGGCACACACACACACACACACACACACACACACACACACACACACACACACACAGAGGCACACACACACACACACACACACACACACACACACACACACACACACACACACACACACACACAGAGGCACACACACACACACACACACACACACACACACACACACAGAGCACACGAAGGCAGAGAGCGTGTCAGCACTGAAGGCTGCCTCCCACCTCCCAGCCTTACCCACCTCCCAACTACCTCTAACTCCCATCCTCCTCCCCACTTTGCCTCCCAACATCCCTGCCTCCCCCACCCCCTCTCTGCCTCCCCAACATCTCCTGCCTCCCCACCTTCTCCTCCCCCAACATCCTGCCTCCCCCACCCTCTGCCTCCCCCAACATCCCTTCCTCCCCCAACATCCCCGCCTCCCCACCTTGCTCCCCCAACATCCCTCGCCTCCCCACCCGTCATCAGCTTACTAAATGGTTCAGCAACACAAGACGCACCAGAAACATGTAGTTGCTCATAGTATTATGATGATGGTGGTGATGATGATGGTGATGATGGTGATATTGATGATGATGATTACAGATGATGATGATGATGATGATGGATGATGATGGTATGATGATGATGATGGTGATGATGGTGATGATGATGGTGATGGTGATGATGATGGTGGTGATGATGATGATGATGATGATGATGATGATGATGATGGTGATGATGATGATGGTGATGATGATGATGATGATGATGGTGATGATGATGATGATGATGATGGTGATGATGATGGTGGTATGATGATGATGGTGGTGATGATGATGATGGTGATGATGATGATGGTGATGGTGGTGATGATGATGATGGTAGATGAGATGATGGTGATGATGATGGTGATGATGATGGTGGTGATGATGGTGGTGATGATGATGATGGTCGTGATGATGATGGTGATGATGGTGATGGTGATGATTGATGGTGATGGTGGTGATATGATGATGGTGGTGATGATGATGTGATGATGATGATGGTGATGATGGTGATGATGATGGTGATGATGATGATGGTGGTGATGATGATGGATGATGATGATGGTGATGATGGTGATGATGATGAGATGATGATGGTGATGGTGATGATGATGATGATGATGGTATGATGATGGTGATGATGATGGTGATGGTGATGATGATGGATGGTGGTGATGATGATGATGATGATGATGATGGATGGTGATGATGATGGTGATGATGATGATGGTGATGATGATAATGATGATGGTATGATGATATGTGATGGATGATGATGATGGTGGTGATGATGATGAGTGATGATGATGGTGGTGATGATGATGATGGTGATGATGATGATGGTGATGATGATGATGATGATGATGATGGTGATGATGGATGGATGATGATGATGATGATATGATGGATGATGATGAGGTGGTGATATGATGGTGGGGATGATGATGGTGATGATGATGAGGATGACGATGATATTGATGGTGATGATGGTGATGATGATGATGGTGATGATGATGATGGTGGTGATGATGGATGATGATGGTGATGATGATGATGATGATGGTGATGATGGTGATGAGATGATGATGATGATAACGAAGGTAATTTTGCATAATTATATACATTACAATAACTAATTAGGTAATATATAACACGAAGACTCAGGTGTTTTAGTGAGTTTGTTTACATGTTGTATGATGACGATGAAGAGAAAAGAGAGAGAGAGAGAGAGAGAGAGAGAGAGAGAGAGAGAGAGGAACAATACGTTTATAACATAATGTGTGTAAATCGGAAGTAAATTCTCACTCAGGTACCTAATTAACGAGTCACCTGAAGGTCACAATTGATGGCGTCACGCAGATTAATATTAACTAAAATTCTACTTACAGTTTTAATGGTACTCTGTTTGATTGATATAAACCATAGAGGAAAAATAAGATTATTCTCAAGATTGTGTTTTGGTAATACTTATTTTAGTCGTATTTTATATTGAGTGATTCATAAGAGTTATTCCTGTTAGTGGAAGGACCTAGAGTGTTGTATAGGTTAAGGAGAGTATCATTTTGTTTGGGTGAAGGCTACAACACACACACACACACACACACACACACACACACACACACACACACACACACACAGAACCGACAGGAGAAAGAACTCTATCATTTACTAGATAACTTTTAATAGACTAGCTGTGTTAATGAATTTAATGAGGACATACCAACAGGTGATCCATCATATACAAGGCCGTGAATCCTCAACCAAGTTCATTAACACCAAAAAAAAAAAGGAAAACCAGATGTTATGTTTATCTGGAGAATCACGTAATTTGACCATAATATTATAGTATAAATAACTTAAAATGAAAAGGAATCTTAACCTAACCTAACCTAACCTAACCTTTCTTAAACTCTAACCAAACTAAATCAAACTAAACCAAACAAATCATACATACATACATACATACATACATACATTGATGAAAGAGAAGTAAAGTGAGTCAAACTTTCATGTATATTTGAGGAACACCTGGTGATTGAACGAGCTCATTAACTTGTTTACCTGTAGCATAGAGGTCAAGGTTGTGAGGATTAGAGGTCAAGGCTGGGAGGGAAGAGGTCAACGTTGTGAGGATTAAAAGGTCAAGGCTGGGAGGAAGAGGTCAAGGTTGTGAGGATTAGGAGGTCAAGGCTGGGAGGGGAAGAGGTCAAGGTTGTGAGGATTAGAGGTCAAGGCTGGGAGGGGAGAGGTCAAGGCTGGGAGGGGAAGAGGTCAACGCTGTGAGGGTTAGGAGGTCAAGGCTGGGAGGAAGAGGTCAAGGTTGTGAGGATTAGAGGTCAAGGCTGTGAGGATTA